>NC_034592.1:28346704-28355254 GCF_900095145.1 Mus pahari
GATCGGGTCCAGCTGCGGGTCCAGTCCGCTCTTTCCCCGGCAGTGCCGAGACTTGGAATTCTTATCATACTCCTGAAATCTCTAGAACAGCAACATCAAAAAGCAAATACATACAAGAGGAGTAGAGAGCAAGAAATAGTCAAAGTCAGGGCTGAAATCAACTAATTAGCAACAAAAAGAACTATACAAAGAATCAACCAAACCAGGAGCTGGTTCTTTGAGAAAATCAACAAGATAGATAAACCCTTAGCCAGACTAACTAGAGGGCAAAGGGACAGTATTCTAATTAACAAAATCAGAAATGAAAAGGGAGGCATACCAACAGATACTAAGGAAATCCAAAATATTATCAGATCATACTATAAAAGCCTATACTCAACAAAACTGGAAAATATGAAGGAAATGCACAGTTTTCTAGACAGATATCAAGTACCAAAGTTAAAACAGGATCAGATAAACCATCTAAAGAGTCCCATAAACCATAAAGAAATAGAAGCCGTCATTAAAAGTCTCCCAACCAAAAAAAGTCCAGGGGCAGGTGGATGTAGTGCAGAATTGTATCAGACCTTGAAAGAAGACCTAATACCACCACTCTTCAAAATATTCCACAAAATAAAACAGAAAGAAAACTAACTAATTCATTCTATGAAGCCACAATTATGCTAATACCTAAACCACACAGACCCAACAAAAAAAGCAGACTTCAGATCAATTTCCCATATGCATATCAATGCAAAAGTACTCAGTAAAATTCTTGCAAACTGAATCCAAGAACACAGCTACACAGTCATCCATAATGATCAAGTAGGCTTCATCCCAGGGAGGCAGGGATGATTTAATATATGGAAATTCATCAATGTAATCCACTATATAAACACACTCAAAGAAAACAAAACACATGATCATCTCATTAGATGCTGAGAAATCATTTGATAAAATTCAATACCCCTTCATGGTAAAAATCTTAGAAAGATCAGGTATTCAAGGCCCATATCTAAACATAGTAAAAGTAATAGACAGCAAACCAGTAGCAAATGACAAACCAAATGGAGAGAAACTTGAAGGAATCCCACTAACATCAGGGACTACACAAGGCACTCTCGCCCTACTAACTTAATATAGTGCTCGAAGTCCTAGCCAGAGCAATTAGACAACAAAAGGAGGTCCCCATTCTAAGAAGGAAGGAAGTATCCACACTTTGGTCTTCCTTCTTCTTGAATTTCATGTCTTTTGCAAATTGCATCTTGGGTAGTTTAAGTTTCTGGGTTAATATTTGCTTATAAGTGAGTGCATATCATGTGTGTTCTTTTGTGATTGGGTTACCTCACTCAGGATGATATCCTCCAGATCCATCCATTTGCCTAAGAATTTCATAAATTCATTGTTTATAATTGCTGAGTAGTATTCGATTTTCAGTATCCATTCCTCTGTTTAGGGACATCTGGGTTCTTTCCAACTTCTGGCTATTATAAATAAGGCTGCTATGAACATAGTGGAGCATGTGTCCTTATTACCAGTTGGAACATCTTCTGGGTATATGCCCAGGAGAGGTATTGCTGGATCTTCTAGTAATACTTGTCCAATTTTCTGAGGAACTGCCAGACTGATTTCCAGAGTGGTTTAACCAGCTTGCAATCCTACCAACAGTGGAGTGTTCCTCTTTCTCCACATCCTCGCCAGCATCTGATGTCACTTGAATTGTTGAACTTAGCCATTCTGACTGGTGTGAGGTGAAATCTCAGGGTTGTTTTGATTTGCATTTCCCTGATGACTAAGGATTTTGAACATTTTTTCAGGTGCTTCACAGCCATTTGGTATCCCTCTGTTGAGAATTCTTTGTTTAGCTCTGTAGCCCATTTTTTAATAGGGTTGTTTGATTTTCTGGAGTTCATTTTCTTGAGTTCTTTATATATATTGGATATTAGTCCCTATCTGATTTAGAATTGGTAAAGATCCTTTCCCAATCTGCTGGTGGCCTTTTTGTCTTATTGACAGTGTCTTTTGCCTTACAGAAGTTTTGCAGTTTTATGAGGTCCCATTTTTCGATTCTCGATCTCATAGCACAAGTCATTGCTGTTCTGTTCAGGATTTTTCCCCTGTGCCCATATCTTCGAGGCTTTCCCCCACTTTCTCCTCTATAAGTTTTAGTGTCTTTGGTTTTATGTGGAGTGCTTTGATCCACTTAGACTTGAGCTTTGTACAAGGAGATAAGAATGGATCAATTTGCATTCTTCTACATGATAACTGCCAGTTGTAATGGGGAACAAAATACCCATGGAGGGAGTTACAGAGACAAAGTTCGGAGCTGAGATGGAAGAAAGGACCATCCAGAAACTGCTCTACTCGGAGATCCATCCCATATACAACCACAAAACCCAGACACTATTGCATATGCCAGCAAGATTTAGCTGACAAGATCCTGATATAGCAATCTCTTGAGAGGATATGCCACTGTCTGGCAAATACAGGAGTGGATGCTCACAATCATCTATTGCATGGAACACAGGGACCTTAATGAAGGAGCTAGAGAAAGTAACCAAGGAGCTAAAGGGGTCTGCAACCCTATAGGAGGATCAACAATATGAACTAACCAGTACCCCTCAGAGCTGTGCCTTTAGTTGCATATGTAGCAGAGGATGGCCTAGTGGGCCATCAATGGGAGGAGAGTCCCTTGGTCTTTGAGGATCATATGCCCCAGTACAGGGGAATGCTAGGGCCAGGAAGCAGGAGTGGGTGGGTTGGGGAGCAGGGCAGGGGAGGGTAAAGGGGGCTTTGTGGCTAGCATTTGAAATGTAATTGAAGAAAATATCTAATTTTAAAAAGAGGAGGGCAAAGGAACACAAATTGGAAAGGAAGAAATCAAAATATCATTATTTACAGATAATATGATAGTATACTTAAGTGACCCCAAAAATTCCACCAGAGAATTCCTAAATCTGATAAACAGTTCAGCAAAGTGGTTGGATATTAAATTAACTCAAACAAATGAGTAGCCTTCCTCACTTCAGAGGCTGAGAAAGAAATTAGAGAAATGGCATCCTTCACAATAGCTACAAATAATATAAAATATCTTGGTTTATCTCTAGCCAAGCAAATAAGTCTTTTTAAAGTGTATAAAACATATAGTTTTCTTCTTCTCTTTCTTGCTTTTGATGTTGTTGCTGTTGTTTTGTTTTTCAAGATAGTATTTGTCTGTGTAGCCCTGGCAGTGCTAAAATTTACTCTGTAGACAAAGCTGGCTTCAAACTCAGCAATCTGCTGTCTGTGCTTCCATGTACTGGGATTAAAGCCATGCCCCACCACTGTGCAGCATAGATTCCTCCACAAATAATGTACTTATATTGGAAATAATATTTGCAAATTACTTATCATAGCATAGAAAAGTGTCATGTTAGAATATTGAAAAGAAACAAGATAAAATGATAGTAAGAAAACAGCAAACTATTAATGTGCCAAAAATTAAAAGTTGTGAAAAATGTAGAATATTTGTATTGGTAGACTTTTTGTTTCTCTTTCATAACATTTCAATTGTCTAATAACTTTAATCACATAATTTTAGATGAACATTTATTTAAATATAGACTGAATCTCCTCTAAGGAGGCAATTGCTGAAATAATCATTATTACCTCACCAGATTATTTTAATTACTTTAAGTGATGATTCCATTGATAAGGCCTGTATTTTATTTAATCATTATTTCGAACTATAAGGCTTCTATGAGAATTCCAAATAATTGACTATGCAAATATACTCATTAGTTTCCTTTTATTGTATCTCTAAATTAAAATCAGAGCCAACTGAACACCAAGCATCAATTGCTTTAACACTAAAATAGTGTACTTGGAAAGTTATAATAACAAAGACATTTTAAATATGGCTGTGAATAGAAGTCACTAGTAAATCTTAGGATTTCTATTCTCCATTGGTCAGAGTAAGATGTTCTAGGAAACAAAATGAAAATTGTAAGTACTTTTATGTGTTTTTTAGTAAGTTTTCAAATATTTAGAATGATATCTATGATAAATATGTCATATCTTAATGTCATGTTTACAAGCAAAGAAACAGAAGTACCAGTTTCTAAGTATTTTGCTGATGAGCAGCATATAGTAATGAACACAGCCATTTTAACCATGATTGTGTTCACATGCATAGTAATGGCCATTGACTAAGAAAAGAGATATTCCTTACAAACAGCCTCTAGGGTACTGGTCCTGGTGCTGTCAGTACTGGATTGTGAACAGCTGAAAACACAGGAGAGATCCAGACTCTTAAGAGCACAAGGTGCTATTTTCATGTTGATTGTTTACAATATCCCACAGATAGAGATGCATAAACTGTAAGCAATCTCTTCCAGTTTCTTATATTCTGACAAACACACTACAGTTTATATTCTTCATAATTCATTGCTGTCACCTTCCATTTACCATTCAGCAAAATGAACAATAAACAAATAAATGAAGTTAATTTCTAAATTGAAGAAACCAGTTTTGTTTTTTCAATAATTCTGTGTTTGATGAGAAAATACAACAGTGACAGTTTGCAATGGGAGGCAGCCTACTCTCATGGGAACTTTTGCTGGCCATGCAAGCGTAATATATTGGTGGTGATTTCATAGTACGGTTTTCACAGGACTAGGCAGTTAGCTCACTTTTGTCTACATAGATAACATGGATCTTGAGGCAACAGTAGAACTAAATATGAATATAGTTAAAGCGAACGCAGAGGGTTGAAGGAGGTGGGGAGACTTAAAAAAAAATAAAAAAGCTTATTCAGCAGCACGTAGCCTGTCTTGGTGACAGCGAAAGAATTATCAAACTAGTAATTGTCACACATCTCCATATTCCAAGGCAATGAGAGAGCACTGAAAGTAATTTCTTAAACTCATTTTCCTTAAAGAGCTTTCCAAGAGAGAGTTACAATTATGATCTGAGTTATTCTATGAAGACTCTTCTGGATTCTGATCAAACTCTGTAAGGTGGTGAGACAGAGGAGTTGCTAGCTTTTATTGAAGGCTTTTACTGAAATGGTGGCCAAAAGCAAATTAAGAAAATGTATGACTTTAAAAGGCTTGATCCTAATTAGTGACGTGTCGGAACTAAAAATAACTTAAAGCAAAAGACAGGGAGATGGTAGGTGTAAAACAGAATTGGCTGGAATCTATTCAACTAAGGCATGGGTCACATCTTTCAACGCTCACACTGCTAGTATTTGCGCAGATATGAAGCTTTGTTGAAGGATGCTGTCATGTACATTTTAAAAAGGCTCCATGTCCTAAACTAGGTAGATGCTAATGTGCATGAAACCTGTCAACTGGGACACACAATGCTAACTTCAGATAGTAAAAATTGTACTCTTTTTTTCTTTTTTATTATTTTCTTTATTTACATTACAAATGCTATCCCAAAAGTTCCCTATACCCCCACCCCCACCCCTGCTCTCCTACCCACCCATTCGACTACTTGGCCTAGGCCTTCCCTTGTGCTGGGTCATATAAAGTTTGCAAGACCAAGGGGCCTCTCTTCCCAGTGATGGCCGATTAGGCCATCTTCTGCTACATATGCAGCTAGAGACACAAGCTCAGAGGGTACTGGTTAGTTCATATTGTTGTTCTACCTACAGGGTTGCAGATCCCTTCAGCTCCAGAAAAAAAAAAAAAAAAGATATCCAAGTACCACTTCACATGTTTATGTAGTCAGAATAGTGATGCTGAGAAGTTAATGATGGTCTCAGTGCATTGTGCATGTGACAGTGTTTTGGAAAATAAGATCAAAAGATTAAGTTTTCTTTGAAAAGTCTTTCTTTGCTTATCTATAGTAACGTTCTACATGGA
The DNA here is from genome assembly GCF_900095145.1 of Mus pahari. Taxonomy (NCBI): domain Eukaryota; kingdom Metazoa; phylum Chordata; class Mammalia; order Rodentia; family Muridae; genus Mus; species Mus pahari. Next base: position 28,352,536 of record NC_034592.1, read on the forward strand.
AATGTGGTTGCAGATGAACACTACTCTGCTAAATATGGTTACTAAGAAAGCATTGCAATCTCTACCTCCTGCTAATAATTCACTGTGAATTAGTATAACCAGAATTTTGATGACCAGATCTCAGATTTGATGGGAAGGTAAAGAAGGGAAACAAAGTTTTATATTTGTTTAAGAACCTTCAACAGCTTACTGGAAAGACAGGATGGAAAGATTCTGGTCACATGAATTTCCCAAGACCCAGCCAAAGCTGTGTCATGAGATGTCTGGAATTCCAAAGAGTATTCATGTGATGTTCATCAACATTCAATCAGTGATGACGATATCAGAGATTACAGTTAAGCTGTCAAAAGCTTTTAGCTAGTCCCCATTGTACATTTCTGAGATTTATTTCTATTTTGTCAAGAGTGAAAGAATTCTAATAACTATAACTGCTGATTTTTAATGTTTGGGGTTTAGAAATAATCAGAATATCAGTGAGATATTTTTAATAACTTGTTTATCTTTCAATGACTGTATGATGCTAATGGCATTTCTTTTTGGAATAGAATTACAGAGATTTTCTGTTCTGGTAATAATATTTTATACCTTGAAGGATTTATTGCATTTTACCATTTGCAAACTGTTCACATGTATTCAAAACGTAATTGAAGTAAGTTTGAAATGATAACACAAATAGTTTTGCTTCACAGTAGTAAGAACACAATGAAGTAGAGTCTGCTCTAAAGCTTAACTTTGTATCCGAAGAAATGGTTTTCTTAAAATTGGATAAATGGCCCTAAGCAACAGTATTATATTTATTAAGCTATGCCTGTTACTGACATAAGAAAAATATTTCTGCAGAAAACAATAACAGAGAGAGAGAGGGGGGGGGAGGGAGGGAGGGAGGGAGGGAGGGGGAAGAAAGAAGGAGGGAAGGATGGAGAGAGAGGTCCTCTCTTGAGGGTATCTACCTGTTCATTTTCTTAAGTGTTTAAAAGAACATGTCTTAGTACATAAATCAAATTGATATGTGATTTTCAACTGGCACAAATTACAGAAGTAGGATGTGATATCAATGAGTAATACTTGCAATTGTCCAAATTTTGTTTCAACAGTTATAAATATATGATGGCATAAGGGACAGAGTTAGGAAGGGGACACTCAACTGCAATGCAGGTCACTGACCTTTCTGTTATACATCATTTTAGTTTCCTGCAGCACTACAAGAACTACAAGGTGTTATCATCGGCTTCTTTTCTTCTAGCAACAAAATGTTGTTGAATATGTAAGTGGGGAAGACTAAGAAAATTATTTGTTTAAATAGGAAACATTCACAGTATAAAGTTTTAGGTATTTCCTCAAGTATTCTCCTTTAGTCTTTCCTTAAATAGATGTTCTATGCTTTCAAGAAAAAATCTAGTAAAGAATCGGAATGTCCTCTAAAGTCATCCCTCATTAGAAGCATTTCTCACACAAGTGATATGTTTGTCCAATTCCTAAACCAGCCATGGGTAAGGAGCTAGCACAGAAGTTCAGCATATGACATAACGAGAAGGCACTAAACTCCTTCTCACAATGAGTGCCAGAAAAGGACATCCATATTAATGGTCTTCATTGAATGGATAAATTAAAGCAGCTGTGAAGTTGTATACCTAGTAGATAGTAATCAATATTTGTTGAATTGAATAGGATGACAGATATTAGAACAAAATAATGATTATTAGGATGAGTATAGGCTAGGAAATTATAGATAACCCATCATTCTCTGAGCAGAATTCTATTGTTTATTATTATAAATCCTTGTAAATATTCCCAAAGGGCTAGGAAACCAAACAGAGCACACTTTACTGAAGAATCACAAAATGAGTTGAGGAATGGATTTTGTTTTGAAGTCTTTTCTCCTGACAAAAATATATCTTTTAAAGCATCAAATGCCACATTCATTCATCGGGAGGAACACCACCCAGCAGGCAAAGATTTTCAAAGCTCATTTTCCCCCCTCTGGAATGGGACGTTTCCAGTGAAGAGATAAAAAACCTCCTTTGAACATTTTAAATCTAGCCACGGGGTCTTCTTTCTACACTGGCTAGCCTCCTGAAGAGCTTCATCTGTTGGAAAACAGACCTTTCATTGAAAAATGCTTTAATTTTTTTAGGACGAAAGCCAGCACAAATCAAATCCGTTAATCCTTTTGAAAGTTACAGGATGTTTTAAATATATCCCTGTAAATTATGGTGACGTAACAATGCCCACAGTTTGCTCTAACGACTAAACAAACAAGCCTTTTCCCCTCTATCATTAATGGGAGCCCTGTGAGAAGAGAAATGTTAACTATCTTTTCCCTGTTTTACTTGAAAAATTATATCATTTATCTGAGGTTTCTTATTCATATTAACTTTATGGTAGCAAAAATTCTTTGTACTTTACCATAGCAAAGAAGAAAATCAGGACAGTGTGCATTGGACTGACTAAATTGTGTCACAACTGATAGCATTGGCACAGGAAATTAAACTTAAAAAGTCCTGATGTGTGTTACACTCTTTCATTGTACATGGTACCTAAAGGTTTTCACAATTCACCTAGAAATTTCATTAACTTATTAACAGGAAGTGATTTTTACTGACAGCACCTTTCTAGATCTTCAATTCAGAACAACTGGAGCAGGACCATGCATGACACTCAGTGTCTGAGCATTGTATTCTGAGTATCTGTTGTTTGTAAAAATGGAGGAGGAGGAGGA
>NC_034592.1:28355386-28359329 GCF_900095145.1 Mus pahari
AGGACGAGGAGGAGGAGGAGGAGGAGGAGGAGGAGGAGGAGGAGGAGGAGGAAGAGGAGAAGGGGGAAGAAGAAGGAAGACCCCTGGTGGAAATTTAAAGGATATAGTTGTAATATTGAGGTGAATCAATAATTGATAAAGAAATATACTATCTGCAGGGGGAACACTGGAAAAACGTTGTAACGGGGGAACATATAAACATTGTTGTGAGAAAATGTAGGTAGAGTCTGACAAGACAAACATTATTTGTTTTCTCTCTGTATATGGTACAATCCACTTATTTCTATTTCTTCCATTCTGAAGCACATTCTCTCTGCAAAGTTACATGGCTTGCCAATTGTATTTAATGATATTATAACTTGAGCACTGAGGCTCATTCTAATTCTAATATATCTACCAAAGGAATTGAAAATAAAGGAAACTGAAGAGTACATGGGAACACAAAAGTCACGTGAAGTTCTTGGAAGCCATGACCCACTCACCCACACCACTATCATATTAGTATTTCTTGTATTTGGCTAACCCAGTCTTAGAGATTGCCATTCCACAATTGTGCACAGATGGCAGTGTTTCTAATGTTTAAGTATCTGCTCCACAGAGTGATAATGAAGGGAGTAGTAATATTTACACTCACTAGAGACATCATCCCTAAATAGTTCCTGTTGCCCCAAATAATAAATGCCTACTGTTCTATACAAAACAAACAAACAAACAAACAAAAAACAAAAAAAAACAGATTGGAAACATAGACTCAGAAAGAGAACAAGTATCTTTCTATTCACTTCATATGTGATAGCCTGCATGTTTATTTAATGTAATTATAAAATGTGACTATTATATGTATTGTGCCAAATGTATATATACTCTCTAAATGTTTCTGCATATGCCAGAAATAGGAGAAATGAGATACAGATAGATAGGTAGGTAGGTGGGTGGGTGGATGGGTGGGTGGATGGATGGATGGATGGATAAATAGATAGATAGATAGATAGATAGATAGATAGATAGATAGATAGATAGATAGATAGATAGATAGATAGACTGAGATAGATATGTAGGTAGATAGGTAGAGATAGATGAAACCAAATTGCTCATAAGTAATTCAGATGGTCACTGGAATCTGAGTTTTCCAGTGGTAGACTAGGGCTCCTTTAGAAATTAACTGATCTCTGTATTCTCTACCCTCTGGACTCAAAGCCTAGGTTGCATTGGTACCTTTAGCTGGATTCAAAACAAGAGTTTCATTGGTACTTCCTGCTGAGAGCAGAGATAATAGATTCCTGAACACTGTACCTATGTGATCAGCCTAAAAAAAATGTTTTCTAGAAGAAATGGTCTTGTGAAATATATATATATATATATATATATATATATATATATATATATATATATATATAAACTCTAGACATTCAGCTTCTTCTTGAAGTGGGTAGAGGTTAATGCAGAAGCTTATATAAGGTATTTGTACCCACAAGTGCTGTTGTACATGGATCATCTAAAACCACTTCCTTGCATGCAAGGTCCAAAGAACATCAAGAAGACTGGATGGAAAGAACGGGAGAGCTGACAGCTGAGCAGTAGAGCTATGAAATGCCGAGTTCTGGATGGCATGATTGTTGCTGATATCAACCCACACCACCAGCCATTAACTACATCACTAGCCATGTGTGCTAGATCAAACCGTTGAAACTCACACACAAAGTGAGAAGGTCCCTCCAAAGGGTCTCAAAAATCTCCTTTTGCAGAGGAGACATTAGAAGCTCTTGTTTTCTGAAGACAAGTGAGTTCATTTTGACACACCTGGAAGCTTGTAAATCCCCATGTAACAATGGATGTTTGCATACTTAGGAACATATGTGTTAGCACTTGTAAATTCTCATGTAACAATGAATGTTTGCATACTTAGGAACATGTGTTAGCACTAATAAGATAAAAAATGAAGACTATGAATTTGGGATGATTGAATTGGCGGCACTAGAAGGAGTTAAAGGGATAACTTTAATGGTGGATATATTCTTTCTAAACACATTGTAAAAATGTATGAAACTTCCCCAAAATAAATAACAAATATTTTTTAAAATATCTAGTTGACTCAATAGAGAGAACACAGAATTTTATCTGAAACTAATTATTTCTACTGATGAAAAGATACTATTATGAATATTATAGGAAGAATTATTGAATGTTAATATAACTAGATGATTATTGACTACAAAGAAAAGTATAATTTATCTTTAAATTTAACCTTTTTAGTGCCATAAAACTGCAGAGAGTGAATTTAACTGCTACAAATAGTTTACTCTTAAAAATTTTGTTATTTGTAGTATGCACCTGTGTTTTCAAGTCAGCATCAACACACAGCTCAAATGTCCTCAAAAGCCCTGACTTTCACTCTGTATTCCCTCAGCTGTTCATTCGCTTCTTCACTGAACGATTAGGTACTAAACTCCAGACACAAGGAATAAACAACAGAAATTAGACAAAGGCCTGCCCAGGTAGAACCAACTCCAATATGGAAGAGCAAGATGAAGCACAGGATCATACATACAAATATTAAAAAATGGCAATACCAATTAAAAAAATAGAGATTCAGGGAATGTCAGAAAATTTAGTTGGAGGGGTTCAGATAGACTGGGGGGGTTGGAGACCCTCTCTTGAGCTGACATTGTGGATAGCTCTGGACCTAATTATATTTGATGTTAATTCTGGTCTCCTGTGAGAGACTGTTGAACAAGGAATGAGGCAGCACTCAGGTGATTTCCTGTAAACCTTCTTCCCATCTTAATTTGCAAAATAAAGGAGAGCTTATAATTGGGCAGACAAAGGGAAGGTGGAGAGGAAAGTTGAGAAAGAAGGAGAAAATGGGAGAGAGTATGCAGAGGAGGAGGAAGAAGAAAGCAGAGCAGAAGCACATGGCCTGGAGAAACTACAAGTTCTAAGGGATGGATGGAGAAAATGGTAGAGTAGCGGTAGATCTACCCAATCTAGGCACATGGCATCTAATCATATTAATTGAGTTGTGTTTTCATTGCCAGGGTATATTTGGGTTGGAGATTTACCGCTATAGATACCATTACAGAAAACCACAACCAATCAAAATAGAGTTGTGGAGTCTAGTCCTACAGTGGATACACCTACAACACAAATCCTTCACCTAAGGCTCATTGTATAAAATAGAGGATTATAAAAGCCAGAAGATTAAGGAGTTTGCTATAAGATTGTATCTACTAGAAACGTTCATTACACCTATAAATTATGCCTAAACATGAGCTAAACATGAACAACAACAACATAAAGTAGATAAAGGAAAAACCATGAGGTATCAGTCCTACACAAAGAACTACAGGCAACTAAGAAATACTGTATATTGTAACATTATGACTATAAATATATGTATGTAACAACAATTACTAAAAAATAGGCCATAAATTTAAAAGAGAGCAAAGAGGAATATATGAGAGCATTTAGAGGGAGAAAAGGTAAGGGGGGAAATTATGTAATTATAGTATAATCTCAAAAATAATAAAAATAGTATTTTTAAATTTAAAAATAAGAAAAAAAATTTTGTTATTGACTGAATCAGAGTATTAATATATACTTACTTTTAATATTTCTGTTTCATGGAAAGTTGTCATGTATTTTCAAATCATTAATGAATCTTTCAAACAATCAAGTATGAAATATGAGCTAATAGGAGACCTTGTACTAAATTAAAATTTTTATGTATATATGTTCGAACATTGTTAGTTTTTCACTCAATGACTCATATAATAAAATTGGTTTTTTTTGTATTTTTTTAATTATTATTATTTTCTTTATTTACATTTCAAATGCTATCCCGAAAGTTTCCTATACCCCGCTCCCCACCTCTGCTCCCCTACCCACCCACTCCCACTACTTGGCCCAGGCCTTGCCTTGTGCTGGGTCATATAAAGTTTGCAAG
>NC_034592.1:28360610-28364212 GCF_900095145.1 Mus pahari
ATGTGTCCTTATTACCAGTTGGAAGATCTTCTGGGTATATGCCCAGAAGAGGTATTGTTGGGTCCTCCAGTAGCACTATGTCCAATTTTCTGAGGAACCGCCAGACTGATTTCCAGAGTGGTTTTACAAGCTTGCAATCCCACCAGCAATGGAGGTGTGTTCCTCTTTCTCCACAACTTTGCCAGCATTGCAGAAAGCATTTCTAAAATATGTGAATTTTTCGGAGCTGGAAATATGGCTCAGTGGTTAAGAGCACTTACCTCCGTTGTAGAGGACCTGGGTTCAGTTTCTAGCACTAGAGCCCAGCATCTTAGAATTATCTGTAAATGCAATTCCAAAGGTCCTGGTGATCTCTTCCTGCCTCCTTAGGTATTTCACATATGCATGTATGCACATACATTCAGGCTCATACACATACATTTTCTTAAATGATGAAAATATTTTTTTTAAACATAGGACATTACTGTCCGTGTGATTCCAAGCATTTAGTCTAAGATAACTTTTTTTGGACTTTGCCCTGGGTGTAAGGTTTTACTCTCTGCACTCATGTGGTAGATACAGGCAGATTTCTGTAAAATTGAAGACAGCCTGGTCCAGGCTGGAAAAAATCCAAATAATAATAATAATAATAATAATAATAATAGGAAAGAAAGAACAGAAGACTTATCTTTTAACAATTTCTTAAGATTCTCAAAAATTTAAAAAGAAAAAAAAATTCCATCAAGGGAGAAAATATTGCCACTAAAAATCCATGTGCTGATAAACAGAGATTAAATTGTTTTTAAGCTTACCATCTTTATTTTATGTATATAAGTGTCATGTGGTTGCTGGAATTGAACGTGGATGCTCGCTAAGTGCAACAGGTACTCTTAATCATTGAAACATTTTTCCATGCGAAAGATTATTTTGAATATTTTAAGAATTATTTATAAATCAAAGTACTATTAGCTTTTTAATGTTAGATAAGTCTATATTACAGAAACTCCGGTACTCTGTCTTAGTATTTCAACACTAAACCATGAACACAGGAAACATGTAACTTGGTTGAGAGGAAAACAAATCTGCTTTTATGACATTGAAATCTTAATTGTGCAATAAGAAATGTAAATAGTAAACACATGACAAAGATACATAACCATTGCTGCTGCATGTGACTTTAGCAGTTACCTGCCCACAACTTGTTGGCTTCAATACATTCAACAGTGTCTACCATTAAATCTCTGTCATTAATTTGAGCCACCCACAGCAGTCTGGTGGTCTCTGGTTCCTTTCTTTCATTATTTGCTAAACCACATGGAATTAAAGCAATTCTACTTCCCCATACATACTGCATTAAAAGTTATAGAAAATGTCTTATCATTGGTTATTCACCATGAAAGTATTTTCAATAAGTATACCTCAAGAATTCAATAGATTGGAACGATCTATTGGGGTATATTTATATTTATAACTAGAGAGAAATAAAATATCATTTTATTTATTTGAAGGAACAAAACTATCAGTTGTCAGTCATGGCGTACAAATATACTTTTAAACAAAAAAATCTTTAGAAAAAAAATATTTATTTGGTTTCTTTTAGGGGGCAAATGAAATTTAATTAGAACAATTAGTAAAAGGCTGAAATTCATCTTTAATTTAATGTCAATTTTTCTACACAAGTACAGATTGAAAGTTATATTGCCATCATGTTTTCTGAACAGAGCATTATACATGAATTACTAATGACATATACTTACCTGCATGGAAGTCTATCCCCACAGCAAAAGCAGCTCCTGATATTGGCATCAGAGCATCCACTTTGTCACGTGGCTCAAGAGGGATCCCCCGGATTCCTTCATGAACAGAGTACATAAGAAAAGATTCTATACCTAAATGGAGGAAAGAGAACTTAAAATGAATACTTCACATAACAATACATTCATATCATTTCTAGAATATTAATTTATATTTGTGAATGTTTCTTAGCTTCATATACATAGTTGAAGAGATCCCAGGACTGAAAGATGTGTAAGCCAAGGCCCTGAAACTCTTGTGCACTGCATTCTCCCAAAGGATTTCATAGCTCACAGGTCCCATCTCAGGAGCCAGATAGCAGGAAAATGAAAGGTTCTGTCAGCAATGCCCTTGGTATGAGAAGATCATTTCCAGAATGTCTGGCCTCACAGAAAATATGTACTGGCTACTGAAAGTAATGGCTTTCATTTACACAACTACATTATTAGTTAGAGTTGACATTCAGAGTTTTAAGGGAACACAGTGTACTTTTTAATTAATTTAGATTCAAATGGGCTAAGTAATAAGGTATTAAGTTTTGCCCTTAATACATTTTTGAACATCATGAAAACATATGAATATAAAGATGTCATTGTAAAGTAAGCACATATAATCTTACTACAAGAAGTTCATATACTAACACTTGTACAGTTTGCTAATATATTGGAAAATACACACCACACGCACACACAGATATTAAAATAAAATTATCTATCTTCAAATATGCCTATTACTTGTAAATCACAAAACTTGACCTTAATTGATGCCCTTGTGCTCAGTTTTATGATTAGCAAATTAGGTGATAGGGATCCATCTCATCAATTTACAAGGGTGACACTAAGTCACAGTGTTCTAAGATCCTTTCAATAGAGACTGATATAGAATAATGGCCACTTGCGTATATTATTTTAAGTCATAATTCTAACTTATATATTTCTCAAATAGTATAGGGATATTGTTTAAGATAAAACTGAGGTTTTTCTTTTCAGTTTGTTTTGTTTTATTTTATTTATTTTATGTATATGAGCATTCTATCTGCTTATACAACTGCTTGCCTCAAGAGGGCATCAGATCACAATATAGATTGTCATGAGCTACCATGTGGTTGCTGGGAATTCAACTCAGGATCTCTGGAAGAGCAGCCAGTCCTCTTAACCACTGAACCATCTCTCCAGTCCCAAAACTGAGTTCTTACTATTGGCTACACAATATAGCTAAAAACAAAACAAAAAAACAAACAAAAAACCCCAATATTTTATGAACTAACATATCTATAGTCTATGAAATAAAAATAGAGCATAGAATCTTTAAGGTAGCACACAGTTCTCTCCCAGAAGTGTTCCTTGTCTCTCAAATAAATTTGAAGAAATTTGAAGCTCCAGATATCAGTGATGTTTTGTCTAAATAGCTGGAAGACATGAACAGGGCTGATTTCAAATTGTGCAAATATCCCACCTAAACAACCACGGCTGCTTACTCCAACATTAACAAATTTGAGTTGAGTGTAGAAGCCAGTAGTAAGCTGGTTGAAGGTTTTATTTTTCTTTAATTGCCAAAATTAGTTTTTAAAATTACAAACACTTAGGCTGGCAAGACACCTCAGCAAGTAAAGGCATTTGCTACTAAGACTGAAGATCTGACTGAGTTCAATTCCCTGGATCCACATGGAGAGCATTCACTCCATACTCTGTCTTTTGTCCTCTATACCAAGGCTGTAACATGTTTATCTCAATAAGAAAAGAAAGAAAGAAAGAAAGAAAGAAAGAAAGAAAGAAAGAAAGAAAGAAAGAAAGAAAGAAAGAAAGGAAGGAAGGAAGGAAGGAAGGAAG
>NC_034592.1:28364232-28370663 GCF_900095145.1 Mus pahari
AAAGAAAGAAGGAAAGAAAGAAAAAGGAAAAAGGAAGGAAAGAAGGGAGGGAGGGCGTTAGGAGGGAGGGACAGAGGGAGAAAGGAAGGAAGCAAAGAAGGGAAGAAGGAAGGAAGGGAGTAAAATAAGAAAGTCTTTTTTTTTTTTTTTAAGTGATAGTTCAAAAATGTCTAACCATTAAATGTCAGTATGTGCAGTTAAGAGCCATACTATTTTCTGGAATTGACTTTTCTGAAAGTACTTGTAACCAAGTCAATAAAAGTCTTGATATCATTGAACTATGTTTCCTTAATGTGAATTCAGCATTTTTACTTACTACTTTTACCTGATTTTAAGAAAAAAAGTAACCAAACTTATTTTGCTTTGGGCTTTCCAGATATTCAGAATTTGCGACATAAACTAAATGATAAGTTTTAGTCTGAAACTGAACTCTTACACATGCCTGTAACCCAGAATAACGTGTGTGTGTGTATGTGTGTGTGTGTGTGTGTGTGTTCTTGTTGTTCTTGTTACAATCATTTTCTAGAAGCAGCAGCTAAACAAGTTTGAAGTTTTAAAGTACACTTAAAGAAAACAATTGTTCGCCAAAATTAAATGTTAAAAGCAGCAAGTAGATATAGGTTGAAAACATTGGTTTCTGTTTTGACTGCTGTTCTAGGTCAATTGGTATTAACAAGGTAACTTCTTTCCTCTGAAACTCTTAATAGATTCTGAAAAACAAAACAAAACAAAAATACTCCTCATTACTTTCCTGTGACATGTTTTCTGTAATCTTCAATAAATAAAGAATAAAACCCATTGTTAGGAACAGACAGATAGACAGACAGAACAACAGATGGACAGATGGACAAATAGACACACAGACAGACAGACAGACAGACAGACACAGACAAACATGCAAACACACACAAACCAGACAGATTGAGACTACTCATAGAAGGAACATATAAGAAAACATATGGCAAACTCAAATTTAGGCTTATACTTGCTCTGAACTATTGTAAGAGAAAGACCCTGTTCAGTCTTTAATAAGGTACCACTGCAACCATTGCCTTAAGATGATTGTCTGGAAGTGCTTGACTAACACCTGTGTGGCGCCTGTTGATGGATTCAGTAAGCATAGCACAGTCAAGTTCTTGTGAGTGTGTACCTTGGCATGACATGCGGTTCTTCTGGAGATAATATCCCACTGTACACATGCAAGTCCTGGTTGTTTCGGATGTTGGTAAGCAAAGCTGAGAACACCCACCATTATTTACTTGGCAAGAATTGCTGCCTATAGAGAGGGAAAACAGAACAAATGTCAAAAAAGAAAATAATAAAGAACACAGATTTATTAGGTATCAATCATGAGAACAAATACTTATGTCATTTATTTCTAAATATAGTTGATATGTGTTGAATATGACAGCTCAGTCTTCCAAATCAGTTAGAGTGGGAGATTATGATGCCCTTTAGGTCATATCAAAAAGAAAAAAGAGTTTTCACAAAAACTGTCATTAACACTTCAATTTCTGGCTTTTGTGTTTTGTTTGCTGAGACATGTCTGACTAGGTAATGTTCAGCTTGCCTAGAACCCATGGCCATCTTACCTTAGCTTCTCAAAGAATGTTTTTCAGAGCATATGCCATCATGCTCTGCTGTGAGGGACCTTAAAAGTGTTGTAAGATAACAGAGAAAGGACAATGATTCCTTTGTTTAACCTTTAAAAGTACAGGATACATGTGTGCATGTTTTAAATTTATTTTAAAAGGCAAATTATTTTCTGTATTCCAGTGAACATAATTCTACTAAAATATATATGAAATGTACCCAAAAGAATCATGTAATTTATTGGCATATTAATTTTCCTCGTTGCCCATTCCTATATCTTGAAAATGACAAATATTAGTCAGGTAATCCCAGGTTGACATCCTATATACATCTTCCATTGAGTTCATTAAGCCCAATGGTCTAATTAAATCCACAGTGTAACGTTAAGTAATTTACATTCTGCCCTGCAAGTTTGTTAAATAGCACATTTTTACAACATTTTTATTGATCTAGGACAGTGTGCAATGCTATTTAATGGGCTTGAGCTCTGCTATAAGGTTCAGTAAATCCAATGATCCTCTCAAAGCATGCTGAGACATGTATCAGTAGGACTCTACGGGAGATTCCAAATGCCAACCCACCTCATTATTACTCAGAATTTAATTGTTCAGAAGAATCTGTCACTATCCTTGTCATTTTTGAAGTGTGAAATATTTTCAATTTGGGAGATTGCCTATCAGGAGATTGAGCACATTCTCAGCCCATTTCTTTACCCATAGCTCAGCAATATTGAATCTGCTAGAAGAACCTTGAAGCTTTAAAGCAATTCCATGTACCTCTTATGTGAGCTAGAGAAGATAGATGATTCACAAGGTGACTTAAAGTGACAGTTCAGATCTCTGATGTTTTCATCAAAAATATAACTACTTTAACAAATGCCTAGGAATTCTAAATTGATTATGCACATGCTTCATTTGGTGAAAAGCATGTCGATACATGTTATGTTAATGTTATTGTTTATACTCATGTTTTACATGTTTTGTTCTTCAGCTAACACTAAAGACTGAAGCCTGGGAAGAAATGGTCAAGTGGTATTTCAACACAAAGTTTAAGCAAACAGCTCTAAGAGCTGAGGGAAATGAAAAAGTAAGAAAAAAATAGATCAAGGAAGTGAAAGAACACACAAAGGTAAGGGAATTTGAGAAAGTACATTCATATTGGCAGAAGAATGGAAGAAGTAGAGAACAGAACAGTAACTAATGGAGTATTGTGCAACTACAGTGCAGGCAATGGAGGTTACACTTATATAAAATTCACATACTTAAAAAAATTGTACAATAACAACATATGTGTCACAGATAACCTCTGTGGAAAGAAAATATAGAAATAATAATGATAATGGTCATACTTAAAGTATTTTCTTTTAGTATATAAAGACACAAATTGGAAACAATTGTCATAATTTTAAAGTAGTCATTTTTGTAGTGATTATCGAGTTAAAAGTTGTAGTTTGGATTGATGTTTTATAGTGAGATTTATGTTCACAACTCATACTCCAAATGACAAGTAGAGCTGCAAAGTCCATTTGACTAAAAAACCTCAACTCTCCAGTGATCTGTGTCAAAAAATGATAAATGAGGCAGTTAATTGTAGTTTGAAATCCAAGGAGGTAATAATGTTAACACCTTAAAGAGCCCTAAATTGCTCATATTTCATTCTAATGAAGCTTTCAAGCCACCGACAGTGATTCTGTTAATGACATTGTCTTTCAAACAGATGGTTTTATCACCGTTTTCCAGTGAGAACAGTGTAGTTGTAGGCTACCACTGGATCTAAGTGTTAAAGTTCTCATTGGAGACTTTTGTAGTGTATAGATTACCCGGTACCACCCATAGGGTAAATTCTTCTAGATAATAGAAATGTAGCTAACAAGAGTAGAATCAAGAATCACCCCATCTTCCATCAGTCCACTGTCTACAAAACTGATAGGCAGTTTTACAAGAAGTGTGTATTGCTCATGTCTTTAAAGGCCAATGTGATCATACCTCTAGGTACCTTGTTTGGAACTGCTTCTTCCTCTCCCTCTGTTTCTATGAGTGCTGTTCTTTCTAAGGCTGTGTTTCAATACATCTCTGAAATATGTTCATTTGCATACTATGCAATCAAATTTATAGTGGTATTGTAAATTTTATAGTTTGTACTTAATAAATTTATATTGAATAGACATGAAAATGTCTTACAACATTTTATTTACTATCAGTAATTACACATTGTGTTCTATAATCTACATGACTTGAATACACACAAATAAATACCTATTTCTTTCTTCCTTTATTATATGTTTTTCTGTGCTGGAGATCAAATTCAAGACCTCATATATGCTAAGCCAACATTCCACCACTGATTTATCCTTGAAACTTATATTGTTTATTTAGACATAGAAAATGTTCTTTAATTATTAGTGAAGAAATATTTGATTATTGTGTACAGTGGGAAGAGGAAAAAGGAAAAGTGACAATAGAAAACAGGAATGAAATATTCAAAGAAAAATAAAGTATTGTGGAAGGAATATAGATTTGAGCAGGAGTCACCTGTGAATTGATATCATCTCATCAATAAAAGAATCTTAATCATCTTGCATTAGATATTTAAATAATCTTTTTTCGTTTTTCCAAGAAAATATATATCTTCCTTCAACCCCAACAAGGAGTCTAGACCAAAATTTTAGTCTTTGAAAGGCATTGCAGGTAGCATTGTACTGTGTTTACTGCTGGGTAGGGGGCAGCAACCCCTGACTGTATGGATGCTGTAGTGTTCTTCTGAAAGAGTGGGCACTCTGGACCCTCTTCAGTCTACAACTCTCTTATTTGGTCTACATATCCCAAATGATGTGGATTAAACATTTTTTCTTAATGTCCAAATAGCGTTTTGAAATTTTCTTTGAGAAGAAAAGTGTCTGACAATAAGGATTTCCATGGCAGAAAAACTAAGGTAGTAACATATGGAAATCAATTTAAGAAAATAGCACATAGACATGTACAATGATTAAAAGAAGCAGTAGAGAAAGAAGTTGATAGAGAAAGTTTTTGGAAATAGTATGCTTTTGTGCAGTTTCATTTTCAGAAGAGCATTATGCTAATGTCATGGATTCTATAGCAAAGACTTAGAAAAGGCCTAGCAGGTGCTTAGCTGCACTGCCTGGATCTCTAATCTGAATGTAATATGTGCACTGTGACAAGTGTGCCTACCTATATAAGCCATCAACTAATTCCAGTCCATTTCACAGCCCACCATTTCCACAAGTGAAACACAACCACAAATGTTCAAGGCCAAACAACCCTGTGCTTTAGGACATGCAATTCTTAACATCAACTGAGTGTATTTGAAAATGTCTGGACTAGTTACATAATATACACATATTCATTCAATATTTTTTCTTATATCTGTAAGTTTTGCTCAATGTAACAGATACAATATCAATTAAGTGAACAATGGAGAATCTTACAACAGCCTTGCTGTTGTGGGTTTGGTCTAATGCTGCTTGTTATTGTTAATGTGGGTCCCCAAATTTGCATGAGAATCGCCACATGCACACATGACACTGAGGTAACCCTACCCCCAATTGGTTTTGATTGGTAAATAAAGTTGTCAGGTGCTAATGGCTGGGCAGGGAGACAGAGGTAGGGCTTTTAGGATTCCCAGGCAAGAGACCAATGAAGGATGAAGTGGAAAAAAGCATAAGCAAGGACACCCCACCTGACAAGGTATGGGACAGAGCATAGTCCTCATGTAGGAGCCAGAGAAGAGTGGCCCCAGAAGGGCTGCCCAACTGGGTCCAGGGCAGCGAATATGGAATGTAGATTTTTAGTAAGTAATGATTTGGGAATATCAGAGGGTGGATTAGCTATATCAAAGTTAGAAAGTGGCCCAGCCACTGAACTTTTCAAGACCAATCAAAATATAGAGACTGTATGTCTGTAATTCATTCAGGCACCCAGAACATTGGGGCAGGTAGCCAGGGACACTTTACAGCTGCCTCTGCTGCCGGATTTGTAATTGAGTAGATTAATAGGGAACTGCTACACCTCGCCAATGCCTTAAAATTAACGGTGCATCTTATGTGAAAACATTTTATTCTTCAGTATTTTGTTTTCAGGATATAGTATAGTTCACTCCTGCCCAACCTCTGTAACTGAACATTAGAATAGGAAGAACCAATTGTTTAATTGAGAAAGTTGTGCAAAAGAGAGTACTTTACTTAAACAGTGTTACAAGTTCATTGCACAGGGGCATACCTTGTTGTGCTTCTTTGTCATACACTTTCATATGAACAACTCCGGAAGTCTTATTTCGCAGGATGCTGGGATTTCTTCCATCTCTTTTGTTACAAGTTCCCAGTTGAGCTAAGTTGTGATCTGCCCACCAGAGTTTCTTATCTATATAGAAAAGAGATTTTGTTTTCTTTCAGAGGAGATTGTAATCTACTTACCAACATACATTTAATGAAACAATACTTCTTGATTCACTTTGTTGTATTTCAAATCATTCCTAATCAAATTCTAAAATTACTTTTATGCTAAATTGTAAAATACAGTGATAAGGTGTTGTTTGCATTTTCTCCCTCCTTCTCTAGTAACTTCAACTTCCTTCCTTCCTTCCTTCCTTCCTTCCTTCCTTCCTTCCTTCCTTTTTTGTTGTTGTTGTTTTTTTTTTTTTTTGTTTGTTTGGTTTTTCGAGACAGGGTTTCTCTGTGTAGCCCTGGCTGTCCTGGAACTCACTCTGTAGACCAGGCTGGTCTCAAACTCAGAAATCTGCTTGCCTCTGCCTCCCAAGTGCTGGGATTAAAGGCATGCGCCACCATGCCCGACTCCTTCCTTTCTTTCTTCTTTCTTTCTTTC
>NC_034592.1:28370713-28395027 GCF_900095145.1 Mus pahari
CTCTCTCCCTTCCTTCCTTCCTTCCTTCCTTCCTTCCTTCCTTCCTTCCTTCCTTCCTTCCTTCCTTCCTTCCTGTCTGTCTGTCTGCCTGCCTGCCTGCCTGCCTGCCTGCCTGCCTGCCTGCCTGTCTTTTGGTGATTTATAGCATTTCCATTCCTTTAATTGAAAATAGATTTTTTGTTTCTCACATAATATATCCTGTTTACCTCATAGTTTCCCCTCCTGTTAATCCTCCCAGTTCCTCTCCAACTCCTCTCCCAATAGCATCTATTCTCTTTTGGTCTCTATTACAAACAAACTGGCTTCTAAGGAATAATGATAAAATATAGTAAGATAAGATAAAATATACTAAGATAAGATAAAATATAACACATCAGAATTTGGACACGTCAAACAGAAGAAAGAATATATCCCAAGAAGTGGTGCAATACAGAGACCCACTCATGTGCATATTCAGGAATTCCATAAGAACACAAAATTGGAAGTCATAAAAATAGGCAAAGAGTATATATATATATATATATATATATATATATATATATATATATGTGATATTTTAAAAATGTTTTCTGTAAATGTAAAGATTAAAGCTCTGACAAGATTGTGAGACAAGAAACCTTCAAAGATGCTATTAAGTTTTTTTTTTTTCCTCAGTTGGCCATCTACTGATTAGTACTCAGCCTACCCTTAAAAGTAGTTTGGTTGGCGGGTAGTGGTGGCGCACGCCTTTAGTCCCAGCACTTGAGAGGCAGAGGCAGGCTGTTTTTCTGAGTTCAAGGCCAGCCTGGTCTACAAAGTGAGTTCCAGGACAGCCAGGACTACACAGAGAAACCCTGTCTCAAACAAACAAACAAACAAACAAAAAGTAGTCTGCTTTCCCAGTGGGATGCCCTTTGAGAAACTAAATTTTAATTTGCAAGTAGTCAAGTTGTTATCAATTGAATTTTATTTTTCTTAAAGAATAAATATCCAGGCTAATGATGAATTTACTTAGTAAAATAGTCTCCTATCATGTAGAAAGCACTGTTTTAGATGTCCAGTATTCCATAGGTTGGGTATGGCATAACCCATCTACAATCTTAGCATCTGAAAAGTGAAACAGAAGAAATAGGTAATACACAGCTTCAAGGATAGTTTGGGATACATGAGATTTTACCTCAAAATAAAAACTAAATAAATATCCTTACAAACTACATGATATATGAATATGTGCAGATATAAATAAATATTTCTAATTAATGCGGTGTGGTGGTTTGAGTTATAGTGCCCCTAATAGATTCATAGATTTTAGTATTGGTCACCTGGGAGTGGTACTATTAGGAGGTGTAGTCGTGTTGTAGGTATGGCCTTTTGTTTCACTGAGGATGGCTTTGAAGTTTCAAATGCTCAAGCCAGACCTAGTTGCTCTCTCTTCCTTTTTCATGCATGAAAAACTCAGTCCTATGTAGAATTCTCAGCTACCTCTCCAGCCACATGTCCTCCTGTGTGCCACCATGTTTCCCACCATTATTATTATGGGCTAACAGTCTGAAAAAGTGAGCCATCCTCAGCTAAATATTTTCCTCCATAGGAAGGTATTATTGTATCTCTTCTTAGCAATAGAACATTGAGTAAGACAGAAGTTAATCCCACGAACTACCGTATTGCTGTGTGACACCCATGACCATGGCTTTTATAGGATGGATATGGAGTTTGGATTTAAAAAGCAGCTGAACAATTTAAGCTGGGGCTTAAATGGGCATACTAGTAGAAGAGAGAAAGACAGTGGTTCAGAGACCAACATGTATTATGATCATGGGCTGGTTCAATGAGGTTCAAAGAAGAATTTTAATAAGTGGTCTACAGACAAAATATCTTGTGATATCTTGGTGAAGAATTTGCTTTTTGTCATTGTCAAGAAGTCTACTTGAGCCCAAACTGAAGAGATTTGGATTATTATTGCTGGCAGAAGAGATTTCAAAACAACCTAGTATTGACTGTTGTCACATGCTTATTAGTGACCAGTTTTACAAAGATCTATAATGAAAAGGATCATGCAAGGCAATAAACACACACACACACACACACACACACACACACACACACACACACACACACACGGTATATAGTTTGAAAAGAAAGGATCATCAGTAAGTATAATGACATGATGGGAAACACAGTGCTCCAGGAGATAAACTGTTCAAAGGCCTGATCCCAATTGGAACAAAGGGAGTGGTGAACTCAGGTCAAGACTCTACCCAGCTAAGCTTCCAAACTGTGGAAAGCAATTAAAGAAAAGCATAGGGCTGGGTGTAGTGGTGCATGTTTTTATTCTCAGCACTAGAGAGACAAAGAAAGGCAGATCTCTGCTTGAGGTCAGCCTGGTTTATACAGAAAGATCCAGGACAGCCAAAGTAAAGGAAACTATTAAATACAGAAAGCAAGTGAAAATGTGTTTGAATGAGAAGATCATGTTCTAGCCCCAGCAAGCAGAAAAATTCTGTAACTTTGGCCTTATCGTTCTGTCTTTAGAGTCAATAATATAAGAAAGGGGTTGGCAAGTATTTCTCCACACCTAAGAAAAATCTACTGAGGCCAGTGACATGTTAGAGGTGTCCCTTTGTGGAGACCTAAAGAGGCCATGAAACAGAAAGAGAAGCCTGGATACTGTTGTAGAGCCCAAATGTTGAAGATGTCAGAGATGTCAGTGAAACTGTGAGGCCATGGGAGCCATGGAGCCATGGGAAACTGTCCTGGAACAAGAGTGGGCTCAAGACATATCCAAACTCCAGAAATTTCATTCTGAGATTGGAAGGAGCAGGGTTGCTTCCCTACCTGCCCTGGGCCTGCATGTCCTGGTGACCTATGCTCTCACCTTTGTCCCACATAGCTTGTAGCAAGGTTAAATGTCCTCTTTCCTTGTAATGTCAAGTCCAGCAGCACCTGGGATTCTTCCTTATTCAAATGAGGCATCTCCAGCTCCCTGGCCTCAGTCAATGACATACTCACCCCAAAGCTGCTATTCATCCCTGAAAGGTTTAAATACCCTTTGTCCCCCGCCGCCACAATTAAATGAGCTGTCTTGCTGGAGACTGCCTCCCAGGAGTCTATTAATACTAGAAAATACCATCCTGAACAAGGTAACCCAGACTCAAAAGGATAGGCATGGTACATACTCAGTGATAAATGGCTATTAGCCATAAAGTATGCAATACTTATGATATACCCCAAAGAAGTTAACCAAGAAGAAAGGCACAAAGACAGATGCTAGACCAGGGACCCTGCTTCTACACATTCATGAGCACATACTTTAGGCAGACAATTTAGTGAAGTATCTAATTCTACTACATGTTGAGACTGCCTCCTATTTGATTGCCAGTGAGTTCAGCCTCTACAGATAGAACTTTATGGCACTCCATTTTTTGTTTTCTCTCTCTCTCCCCCCACCCCTCTCTCTCTCTTACATCTGTTTTGACTTTATAAAGAGATAAATGCTTCCAAGCCTCTGGAACCCAACTTGAACTTCTTTATATTTTTCATTGTGTTCTGTATTCTTTTAAATTGAACATAACATAGGCATTCCCTAAACACCTGTAAAATTAGTGAAGAATAAATCTCTCTATAGTATTTCTACTACAATTGTAATTTAGAAAACAGTTAAGTATATCCAGCAGTCTTGCTGTCTAAATACTTTGCTAAAAATATGAATCTTTTTAAGGATTCCTCCAACATAAGAAACTTCAAGCCGGGCGTGGTAGCGCACGCCTTTAATCTCAGCACTTGGGAGGCAGAGGCAGGCAGATTTCTGAGTTCGAGGCCAACCTGGTCTACAAAGTGAGTTCCAGGACAGCCAGGACTATACAGAGGAACCCTGTCTCGAAAAAACAAAAACAACAATAACAAAAAACAACAACAACAAAAAAGAAACTTCGTTCTTGATTGTAATTATTCCATGGAATTTTGTTATTTTTCCCACAACCTATTCTTTTGCTTCAACTTGGCATGAATATGCTAGAAATGATTGAATTAAAACGCAGTTTCTATAATGGGTAAATATGCTCTTTCCCTGCTGTGGCAATAAGGATCACACTTCTAGATCATATGCTAAATTATGTTATTTATTTATTTCAGTTTTTTCTTTGACAGGATTTCTCTGTGTGTGTCCATAGCTGTTCTGGATCAGGCTGTTGGGATACTAGGCTGGTTTTGAGGTCACAGAGATTCATTTGCTTCTGCCTTCTGAGTGCTAGGACTAATGCCTCCAAATCTGACCATATGATCAGTTCTGCAACCCTAGTTTTCTAGATAGTGACAATATTTGGCTTAGCATCTTTAAAAAAGGTAATTAACTTCAATGGTGCTTCAAACAGGGACTTTGTATTAATGACTTTATACACTGCTGTAATCAGTGCATCTACAGAGAGGAAACACTAGTTTTGGCTAAGTGTCAGAGCATAGCATGGATAGTTTCTGACTTATGTGAGATATCCTGATAGCAGAGGACTGTTGCTCTGTGGCCAGGTCGCATAGCAGTTTGGTTTGGGCTTTTAGATAATATTTGGACTGTTTAAGATAACAATGGTGCTCAGACAAGGTATTTGGGAATCAGATATAGAATGACATGGTTTAAGAAAAAAGTTTTAGTGGTCACATTGATAATCAGTATCATGTGATAGAGAATTGTGGTTGTCAACTTGACTATGCTGAGAAATAATAATGATCATGTGGCCAGCCACCGGCAATGCTTGTAAGAACCTCATAAGATAGATTCAACTGAACACAAAGACCCACCTTGGAGTGGGTTGCACAAACAACTTAAAGTGACACCAACAAAAGAGCCACCAACCATTTCAGGGACTGGGACTAGACAGTAAGATGCATATTCAGTATGGGTCATAATTTCAGACACTGGGGACTGATGGAATAAAGAGAAAAAGCAGAAAGTCTCGTAGAGTTGCCATCCCTACTGCTTCCTGATGCTGTCAACTGCTCGGCTCATTTTCCCTCACAATAAATGGACTAAAGCCATGAACCACAGTAATTGTTTTTGATCATTTTAAGTTTATTCTGCCAGGAATTTGTCACAGGGAGGGAAAATTAACACAGATATAAAATGAAAGATGTTGCAATAGGTATTTCAACAAATGTGTTTTGTAATAATAATTATATTTATACACTTCTTAAAATATTAATGTATTAAATATATAAATATTCATATTTACATATATATACAAATACACACACATACACACACACACACACACACACACACACACACACACACACACACACATATATATGTACCTATTGCACATATATATGGAAGTTGTTTAATGTAAGAACAGTTAGAGCCCTGGGCTCAGATTAAGTGACCACTCTGGGGTCTGTAGTTGTCAAAGAGGAGGGTTGGGAAGGTGCTTGAGTAGAAAACTGGGTGGCAATCTATATCAGAGTTTTTAAGATTTGAGCCTGAACTGCCATCCTCTGGCCTTGTTTGACTACATTGCTGGTTCCATCTAAGGGGCAGCCCATATCTGTTTACATACTAGCAGATTTTTCTCCTGTGCTAGCGCTGTTGCTTCTGTGACACCTTAAACAGACCTCTGAAGCAGCTGGAGACTTTGGGAAATGTGCTAGTTTCTGGCCTTTTGCTTAACATTACGGATATTTAAAAATCTCCCATTATACTAATGCGCAGGTAAGGTTAAGATTCACAACCTTCCTGCTAAATAAGAAGGCTCACTCCTTAATTTATTCATTTAAGGAAGGTGGCATGTGGGCACTTTGAGATATTAAGAGGTTTTGCATTTGGGGAAAATTGTCTAACCTCGTGCTTTCAAGAAAGAGATAATTGATAGATTCTACCTCTATATTCAAAGCCTTTTTCATGTGTTTATTGTAGATGATATGTAAACAATGTCCATAACATTGGAAACAGCCAGGAAACACTGAATACTTACCAATCACTGCTATATGCCATGTGTTCATTACCAGAAAGAAATACCAGTAACAGGCTAGCTTTATAAAGAAAAGAGCTTATCTAGTTCAGAGGTTTTAATTCCACATAACAGTGAGCTAGCTATATGTTAGAGGTATCTCCTGGAGTGTCATATCATGTCAAATGGTGATGAGATTATACACAGAAGCAAGAATAATATATAGCTCACGGCACAGCTTGTTTCTCTTGTGACAGTTGTATTGAGATAACCTGACGGTCCCTAGAGAACTATCTTCTAATATCTGTCTCCAGTGACCAGGGATCTCTCAACAGCCTTTATTTCTTAAAGGCTTCGGAGCAGCTTCCAATACTGCCACCTTAGGGAACAATCCCTCAGTACATAGACGGTTTGAAGACACCAAGACCAGGAAAAAAAAAAAAAGAATATTAAAGTACAATCAAGGAGACTGCCACGGAAAGTGAAGCAGAGCAAATGAAATAATTTTTCTGATATATAATTATGATGTAACAAAATAAGAGAAGAACTTAGAAAGTAGCTAATTTTGAAGGAAAATATGTAACAGTTTGGTAGACTCTAGAAGTGTCTACAGAACAGAACGAGACTATAATTTATAATTATACTAGGCCCATTGCATTTTTTATGCTGAACCTATTGTGAATCAGGACCGCCCCTCCACCTGGACCATCAGAGGTGGCAATAAATGCACATAGCAGCCATCAGCCTGCTGTAAGGCACTGTGAGGGATGATGGGCTTGCTATTGTTTCTCTGAAGCCTATGCCGAGTCTATTTCTGATGCCAGTGAGGAGACTAGAAATTTCTTTTCTTTGCCCTTTCTGAGACATCTTTCCAGCTTAAAAGAGATAATTTTGAGAAAGGTGAAGGTGGCAGAACAGGACTCAGAATTTAGTTTGAAGCTTTAGTGACCTTGAACTGGCAGAGGTTGCCCTAAAATCCTTGCAATTCAAGCGAGTAGCCTGCCTCGGAGAGTCTGGAGGGCTGAGACTGAGGTTACACAGGGCAAAACTTGAGGATGACAGGTCATTTAATTTTCAAGCCGATGGTTTGACTGTGTTGTCAGTGAACCATCATCTGTGTGATGGTGAAGGCAGAATGTTATTGAGAAGCTGTGGGGTGCACTAACAGAAACCAGTCAGTTCTGAGTGACTGCTTGCTGAAGTATCCAGTAACAAGCATTTAAAAAGCAGTGTTGTTTACTGAGGACTGATGTTCCCTAAAATCTACATAAGGAAAAGGAAGACGAAGTTTGGTCGGGAGGGAGTGGAGGGAAACACCAGATAGCTCAGATAACAACAGATAATTCAGATATTTTAATTACATACATTGAAAACATATATACATTTTCTATCGGAGCTGTACAAATCAGATTTGACATATGTGCTTATATTCTCCCACTTTCTATCCCAGGTTAATATAGAAGTTGGTAGGATTTGACCTTTCCAAAAGCAGAGTCTCCAAGCCTTTCTGAAATGTGTTGGACGTGGTTTCATGTGTCCCTCAAGACAGAAGGTTGAAATTTAGGTCCAAATATAAAATATTTTAAAATAAACTAGAAACTTAGTTTGTCTATGGAATTTAGAGGTAGGAGTTGGGAGATGACTGAGATGAGATAGGCTCTTCAGGAAGAGTCCCCATCAGTAAATTAGAATACCTTTATTTGTAAAAGTGGCACAAGGAGATATGCTTACATTTTTTGTCCTTCAGACATTCAATGTTGATCACTGCTTTGAACATCATCCACCAAGAGGTTCCTCCCCAGATGTGGTCATTTAGTCTTAGATCCCCAGATATAAAGCCACAATCAACCCATCTTAATAAAAATTAGATTCGGGGGTACTGTGCTATGGTGGGATTAACCCAACCATCATGGATTTTGTAATTGTTTCATTCACTAATATACCTACTTCTAGCACATGAACAGACATTTCCAAACTAGGCTCAAATATATCTATTGAATGTTTTGTAGTTTTCAGGACTAGAATATGTCATCTGGTCTATTGAGATTAATTCTGTAACAGCATTCCTAATTTTATAGTACTTTATATGTTTATCTCCTTGTTTAAAATATGATTCATTGGTGATGAGCCTAAGCTATCTGTCAGCCACAACCACCCTGGGGAAACACACCCCAGCTCTGTAGGGTATTATGTTGTAGAAGTCAGGTATCACACACATTATTTATTTAGGTTCTTTCAAACATCAGTGAAGTGATGAATAAGCACACCATAAGAAAAGGAGGATCCTGCTTTGAACGAAAGGTGGGTGTGGATCAACAGATACAGAAATTCTCTTCCTTCCCATTTTCTGCTTTCAAACAGAAGAGTTCCCCCTGTAAAAATGTTCTAAATTTCTCAGGTGAAAATATTCTTCTCTCCCACACAAAAGGGGGAGAATGACTTACACCCCAGAGTCAGTGCTGAAATGTGTGCACACAGGCAAGCATTTTGTAAATCCCTTAGCTTCCTTTACTTACTCCCACAGACTTCCAACTCATTTCCTCATTATTTGTGTCCTTTGAAATCCCAAACTCGGTTCCTTTGTTGAAATGTGACACAAGCCCAATTCTAACCATTCGGTTAAGCTTCATTTCTTTTCTGTGAATCCCATGGGTATGAAGTATTTTAAATTGTCTTTTCTTCTGTTCACCTCTCATCCTTTCTACTGGTTTAATTCACAGCCCACTAGACTCTGAACTTAAGAAGATAGAACAAAGCTTTGTCTCCAATTTCTGTAATTTCTGGTCAAGAATTTTCGTAAAATTATTGGTTTCTTTTGTGGTCATATTTTATTTCTTTTATTTGGCAGCACTGAGAAATGCATCCAAGGCCTCATGAGTAATGTGCGTGTGCTCTAACCCTTGCATTTCCATATAGATTTTTTTCCTCAATATCAGAGATATCCAGAAGGAAACCTTGCACTTGTGACAAGCAGATTTCTTATGTAATATGACCCAGATAATTAATCTCAGGAGACTTTCATCATTTTTTTAAAAAATATTCTGTAGAGAATCCACTTTAGGCTTAAAAAGCCGTCTTATAGTAAAAACAAACTGGGTTCATGTCAGTTTCTGATTAAACTTCTGTTTTTCAAGGACTGGGCTGTGCTCCACCTGTAACCTTAAGTACAAATTGTTCTATACTGCTTGTTCCAGGAGCAATAATCAAGTATTTGTCTCAGAAAAAGTTATAACCATCTTGCAACCCTACCTTTGTTTCAAAAGGGTATTATGGCTACCTTGTTATGACTACCTGCTTTTATGCCCATGGTGCAAACATATCTTTGTTTTAGGAGGTCTTTAGGCCTAACATTTTCTGCTTAAGTTCTGCTGCTATACCTCTGTCTATTTCACCCACCAAATACCCCTTTTGGAAACCTCCTACCCCTAAGCTTTGTAAAAACCTTGTATTCTTCACCTCCAATGCTGTTTCTTGTAACCACATCTTAGGAAGAGGCATACAATGTACACAGATAAAAATAAACTTGCTTTAATTGATTTGACCACGATGATTTGGGTTGGTGGTCTTTCTCCTCTGTTCTTTGGGGTTAACATTTGGTACTGAGTTTTAGGAGGCTTTGGTGAGAGGAGGGCAAGAGGAGTGGATCCGCTACAAATGTGATGAAGCAATTATAACAGAGACATTACTGATATCATTAGGAAGGATAGTGAGAAAGCTGACGTCTCTGCTTATATTTCAGATAGGAGGGTACATAATATCATGTCATCTATTGGCAAAAACTGGTAAGTGGACAGGCAGAGGAGCTAACACAAAGCTGAACACTCACAACTCAGAAAGGACTGCTACATGTAAAGTTGCCTGGGAACTGTACAAGTAACCATTGAACTGGGAACCACCCAAAAGGAAACAACACAAGTTTAGATACAGATAATTAAGTAAAATAGTAGCACATACTATGTAAGCTTTAAAACAATGTTACATACATGTTTATGAGCATATAAATGTTATAAGTATGCTTATAGCAAATGGAAAAATAAATTAGTTTGTAAATATATATTTTTTAAATTTCTTGCATTCAAACCTTTTTCACTGAATGCTTTCAATGACCAATTAAAGTATCGGATCTAATTGCTGATTTATTTAGAGACAAAGGTTTATGTAGCTCAGGTTGACCTAAAACCAGTAGTACTCAGTTAAGGATTGTTTTTAACCTATGTTTTTGCTTCTGTCTTTCAAAGCCAGATCTTTAAATATTAGTGATTTTTCTTACAGTGTTCTACACTACAATTAGTCATGTAATTCTTCTTAGTTTTCAATTACACTACATTTTCTTCACATTGTATTTCTTGATCATTTTTAAATACCAAACGAGAATGAGAAGCTATCATTTTAGCCCCTTTGAACGCACTGTATATCATAAGGTTTAAATATTTTAAGAATTGCATTAAATGGCTGTTCTATCTTGGATAATTTAATACTGTGTCATTATTAAAATATGAATGTCATTATAGTTAGTACCCAGCTCTTGACATTGCCAAATAATTAATATTGTAAAATTTACTGACTAGAAATATATATGATGGTGTAAATATCAATATATTACTAAGAAAAAGGTTAAAGTGTGACTATTGTCATAAATAAATGATCTTTGTGCTCCCATTTGCCATGTTTCTGTCTATTCCAAATTATTTAATATGATATATTTATTCACTTGAAATTGAAACCATTTAAAATCCCAACATTAAAGCATATTTCAGGGAAAATGATGCCCATTTAAATAACGAGGCATTAAAATATTGTGTTATTGCAACTCAGTACTTTCAAATTGAATTGGATAGGATTACAGCTCACTACACTGTGTTCTTGAATTGAAAAATAAGCACCCTTTTTGTAGGCAAGCACCATTCTGTAGTGTTTTATTTTGTACTTTATTCCACTATGAATGTGGGTTTACAAATGATTTATAAAGTGAGCCAAACTGCATTTTCCTCCTGAAGAGGAAGTCTTTGAAAGTGTCAGTATTCCTCATTTGCAGAGCCCCACTCTTTTATCTGGAAATCCACTACATAATGTACTTAGGCTATCATTAAAAGTACTGGTCTGTAATAAAGAGGACAATAACAGAATTCTTAGCTACTTCAATAAATTATCTTATTTGTAGATTTTACACTGTAGTACAGGCTGGCCCGGAACTCACTGTGCAGCTTAGGTTGCTTTCCACCTCTCAATCTTCCTTCTATTACAGCCTCTTAGGGCTGGTATTGCGGGAGCACATCACATCTCCATGGGACTTTTCATATGATACAGTTTCCTGTTATTTACTGCTGAGACAAACATTTGTAAGAAATCAACCTAACAGGGGAAGACATGATTGGGGTGGCGCTTGTTTCTATTGCTACCGACCTGAGAGGAGAAGAGACACAACAAAGAGAGTTCTGGGGAAAACAAAACAGTGAAGAAAGAGAGGGAAAAGAGCCTATAGCAGTGGAGTGTGTGATTCTGGTGATTCCTATCTGGTCCAGTTGTACTTCTTCCTCAGTGGCTGCCTCACAAACCAATTATCTCTTGGAAACATCCTCAAGACGCAACCAGCAGGGTGCTTTCCTAAGCCTATGAGCAACCCTCAAACCATCAAGCTGACCTTCAAACTTAACCATAAGTAGAACCCAACTTTAAATACAATTCTTATCATCAGAATTGCCCCCCTACACACACACACACAAATAAAGGGGCTGGGGGAGATGAAGTCTCGAGATTTAATTTGCATGGAAATGACCTTGTGTTAAATTTTAAGCCAGAGACAAACAGATGAGGTGCCTATTTAATATAAAGTAGACCTGGAATCCAGATTCTCCTAGCATTTCACAGTTCCTCCTGGTTGCAGGGCATAGCTGGTTGTACCCCACCCTCCACACTAATTTTCCAGCCCAGGATCTGGCAGCCCTTTCCCCACAGGCTCTTCCTTCTGTAATCTAGACATCTTGGTTCCCTGGGGGTTTTGCACCTTTGAGTCTTGGCTGATACAAAATATTCCTTTCTCTCTATATTCTATTCCTTACGAGATATGAGCCATCTCAGTGTAGTCATGTCCATTCTGGAGTCTCCCAAATGTTTCTGCCTCTAACTATGCTCTTCTACATAACTATATTAAACTTTCTCCTCCACCCTACCTAAAAGCAGGCATGATCTTTCTTTTCTTTCTTTCTTTCTTTCTTTCTTTCTTTCTTTCTTTCTTTCTTTCTTTCTTTCTTTCTTTCTTTCTTTCTTTCTTTCTTTCTTTCNTTCTTTCTTTCTTTCTTTCCTTTCTTTCTTTCTTTCTTTCTTTCTTTCTTTCTTTCTTTCTTTCTTTCTTTCTTTCTTTCTTTTTTTTTTGTCTTTACTTTTTTCAGTCAACTTACAACTATATGGACTTTTCAGAAGAAAGAGAACATTTTTCCAGGGCTGGTAAGGTAACTTTCCAATATAGAATAGGGTTAGGAAAAATGGAAGTTTAATTGAGTGTTTTTATTAATTTCTTTAACTATGCATCTTTTTGTGTCTGGAGGAACATTATTCTGTAGGTGCACCTGTAGGTTGTGTGTGTGTGTGTGTGTGTGTGTGTGTGTGTGTGTGTGTGTGTACACACGTGCACGTGCAGCAATATACCTTGTCTCTCTTAAAACAGTCTCCCATACCCTTGGGCTCTATGACTATCTCCACATCCCCAGTGCTGGGATTACAGGGTTGTGCCATGACACACAAACCCAAACTTTTTATGTGAGTTGTAGAGGTCAAATTTATTGTAGTACTTCAACATCAAGCATTTAATACTGGGGTATCTTCCTGACCAATGAAGCTCTTATATGTTCTTGTTTAACAAACTGAAACATAAGACACATTCCACTACAGATAGTCTCCAGGATTTCCCCATGAAGGACAGTGATGAGGAAACGCCGCCTTTCAAAGTCATTTCTTTCTCAAATTAAAACGTTAGCATACCACAAATATTTTTGTCTTACCAATTACCATTCCCTTACTTAATCGGTCATTATGAAATAAATTATGGATCATCTATATGTTGATGTGTTGTTACTTTTCTTCCAAATGCAACATCTTTAAGAAGCAATTCAAAATGAGTAGTCTCAAGGCTGCTCCTTGAATCTTGTTTATATTAATATATTTGCACTGAAAACTCTATAGAAAATTATAATTTAAACATATGGGTACATAGTACTTTGAAAGTTACATGTATTTATTGCCTTCTTCCCCCTCTAGTACTCAAGATGCTACTATAGGGATATATATAGTTTAAACATGAGGTAATGTTAATTAAAGTTGAAGTGATATAGACAATTTAAACTGTATAATGTTTAGCTTTAGTTTTTAATTTACATATATATTGTAACTGTGTATATGTATGGTGCATGATATGCTGTACTAATTTGTAGAGATTATTGACAATTTCTATTTTGTTCTATCCTTCCAACTTTGTATGGTCATCAGGCTTCTGTTGCACACGCTTTACCCACTGAACCATCTTATCAGTTCTAATATTCTAAGAATAGACTATATTGTGTTGATATTTAGGAAAAGGGAAAAACTATAGAGTGTTTTTTAAACTTATCTAAGTAAAGGCACAGACAGACCAAGAAAATCCTGTGATTAATGTCTTCTCATCAACCATAGAGAAAAATGCAAGGGCTCACTGTTTAGCTTTAGTTTGAAAGAATATTATCTAGGATATCATGATTTAATTTGTGCATTCTTTTTTTTATTCTTTCAATGAGTTAGCACTTACAGTATATGAGCAAGAGTCTGATATAGGATTCCCTGATTTTTAGAAAAAAATTAAAAAAAATCATTATCGCTGATTGAAAGGGGGTTCTAGAAATATTACGATAGTATTCTCCTTGTCTGTGATTCATCTGCTGTAGTCTAAAAATACTAAGTGAAAATCTACAAATAAATTATTTGTGTCATGTATATTGTGTGGTATTCTGAATGCATATAATCTCAAAAGTTGATATTCCTAGACAGGCTACAAGCCACAGCTTGATTTCCGTGCTTCCTGCCCACTAGACACTTAGCAAATATATGGAGGATCAGATTGACTGTCAAACTTAAGTCCAAAGACCCTTACTTTCCTTAATAATGATCTCACCGTACAGACTATGAGAGTGGGCCACACAACTCTAATGTGCCAAGAGATCATCAACCACTTCTGATAAATTAGATGCAAGTTCGCCACTTAATAAGGAAATAGAAGTGATGACATACTGTATGTAAGATGTGATGACGAGATATTCAAAGCACAAGTCTAAAGGAGAACTTTTGAAGGAAAAGAGGCATTAGTGTTGGCTTTGTTATCACATTCAGATGGCAAAATATCAACAACAATGCCTAATAAACCATTCACCTCACTTCACTCTACCCCGCAAGCTGTGCTGTATCTCCAACCGTCAAAAAAGAATGGGGAGAACAGTAAAATATTCTGACAGATAGTGTTTATTTACATTAATGCAGATACACTTGGTCTATTTTACTAGTAACTATTGTTGTTAATCTTAAATCAAGATAATTAGTAAACTAAACTTTATTCTAAGTATGCATGTATAAGAAAAATAAATTACAGTATATATATATGACATGTTTTTACCAGTTATTTCAGGAATTGAATTTTGGGAATTTTCCATGAGGACAAAAAAGGATTAATCTTATCCAAAAATGTTTTGTAAATAATATTCTGCATTTTTCCATTCTAAATATTTTACCATTTCTGCTTTAAATCAAAATGGAGACACTAAGTCATTTATCATAATGGTAGCCATATCTCAAGAATATGTATTCACATGTGTTTGTTGAATAGTCCAAACATCGAACAATATAAATATTCATTAGGAAAATGATTCCTGATGTTTCCCATTCAGCAGCTCACATGGGGAAATCACAACTTAAATCTTAGGAATGGTAAAGCTGAGATGATTGATTAGTTATGTTAATGACAATATTCTCTGGTCACCAATTATCATTTCATTACAAAAAAAGTGCCATGATGCAGCCTGCATCTTGTATTTATCCAGGCTTCTAGATAATTAGAGTTAAGAACAGCAACATGTCAGAACACAGCTTTTTAAGGTGACTAAAATTGCTGGGAAAATATCACATATAGTCCTTTAGAGATTTCTCATGGACATTTAATGTAAATTTTGATGGGCTATTACTTTTTATTAATGCTGGTTGAGTACTTAGGAAAGACAACTATGCACTGTACTTAGTGCTGGGCAAATTGCCTGGATATACGTCATATATTACTGTTACATTAATGAATAGTGTTATGGCAATTAGAAGACTGATGGCTTAGAAAATGTAGGTAAATGTATTTGAAACTCCTTGAGCTAAGTGACATTGCTCAGAGTATACTACAGAGTAACATCAACAATGATTTAAAAACAAAATTGCTGAAACTGCGCAGTGTAATTATAGTGCATTTAAAATAGGATGTATTTTGCCAAGCCTGGTGTCCTATGCCTTTAATCTCAGCACTCATGAGGCAAGGACAGGGGATCTCTGGATTTGAGGCCATCATGGTCTACAGAGTTGGTTTCAGGAGAGTCAGGGCTATGTAGAGGCACCTGTCTCCTAAAAAAACCAACCAAACCAAAACATGTATTCCCCATAGCAAGTCACAAATGGACATGCAACACAAGATTCAAGTAAACAGCTACACCACTATCTTTGATGAAATCTTGCTGTGATAAATTAGCTTAGATTCCATTGAATCTATCTAAATGCTATGGCTAATTGTTGCACTTGAAATAATTTGCATATTTTTAGAATATGTTTACAAGACTCAGCTGGGTACCAATATTGGAATAATTACACAAAAACTTAATATAATTTTAAATGACATTTCATATATCCCAGAAACAAGTAGCAACTGGAATTGTACTTCTTGCTTTGAAGACTTAATTTTAATAACTTCATGGTCCTATGTTTCATAGCCTGTGCATATTTTCTGCTCAGTGATGTGTCTCAATACATGACATTTGAAAATTCAAACCAAGAATGTAAGTATCCCCCAAACACTAATCTGTTTTATAAATAAGTTAATTTTGAAATCTATATCATTTCACCTGATGAAATAATATTTAATAAACACAAATATTCACCTCTTAATTTTAGAAAATCTGAAGTTAAAATAACAAGCTTAGAGTTTACCAAAGTCAATTTCTTTCCAAGTAAATACATTTCCTTTCTTCATTTTCTGAGCTTTTGGTTTATTATTTACATATGTTTTAAGTATAAAGTCTTGAAGTGTTTACTTTAACTACAAATCTCTCCTCATTCCTATTGAGAGGTAAACTCATTAGTAAGAACTTTGAGTATAGTAGATGGGAAATAAGAGAAACTTGGAAGAGAAGTAACACCATCATTAAAAATCAAACTGTATTCCCAGGGGGCAACTGTGGAGCCTTTCCTTTAACTTGTTCTTAACAATCTTGTTGACTAAAATCTTCCTTTCAGCAAGTCCCTGAAACCAGGTGAAACATTTCCTGTTTTTAAAGTTTTAGAGAAGAAAAGCAAGGTGTGTGCTGGAAGCATTTACAAGCAAAACAGACATTTAGTTTCTTTTCAAAACAATAAGCTGTTGAAAACAAGGTTAGGGGCCACTGAGAAATCACTTAGCAGCTGAAGCTGCTTCTGCCTGGCAGATGAGCTGCCTTGATCCTCTTCATCCTCTGGATCCTACACAGTAGAAGGACCCTGGCTTGTGCAACTGTATCTCTCTCTGTCTCTCTCTCTGTGTCTCTTTCTCTGAATTGGATAAGGGCTTGCTTTACAACAGGTTACTGTGTTTTGCCTCATGCTCTAGCAGGGGGGGTGACTAGTATGTGACATTTGTAATTCTAGGGACTTTTCAGAGGATATATAAACGCTAGAGTCCTGATAGAAGGGAATGTTTGTTTGGCTGTTGATGAGATGCAGTTTGTTGGGGTTTCAGAAAAAGAAATTAAATATTTTGATCAAACTTGCAGCGTGAAATTCAATACCCCTAACCAACAGGAAATTAACTAACTGTATAGTCATGTCCTTTTCTCTCTGTCCTTTTTTTCTCTCCTGCCTGGTGTTAGGGGGATGAAAGGGAAGAAGTAAAGGGGTTAAGAAGGGGGAAAGGAAAAGGAACTCACAAAATAATAAAAAGATGGACTACATACACGTACGTGTATGCTGGGGGTGGTGTGGACCACAGTGTTAGTAATCAGAAATTTCCACTGATCTGCTCTTAGGGATGTAGTGACAGCAAGACACATCATTACCAGCCACCAAGATGTGATATATTTCCACTCTTACCATGAATGAGTACCCTCCCTGCAGGCATGCACTATATCCCCTTATAAAGATGTAGTGCCTCCTCTCCTCCTCTTTCTCTCTTCCACCCTCATTAACAGGTAACATTCACATCTCCTCCTCGATAAAGATCTCTGATGAAATCTGTTGCATGGTGCAGTTTTGAGAACCCCTTTCCTGCAACCCTCCAGGGTATCTTAGCTAAATCATAACACCCAGATTTCAAACACCACGGAACATATGCTTTACCCTCAGGACTGAGATTTAGGCCTAGAGGAAATGTGAATTTTGTAAAACTTTATTAAATTTTATTACCAGCACAAGTAAATTGACTTGGCCATAATTGTTCCCTACTTGTATAGAACTTAGAGCCATCACGCTGGTCTACCCACTCACTGTCCTTCTACACCCCCTCTCCCTGCTGCTTACTTCCTGCTCACTGGAAATCACTGCTCCATTGTGATGTCTTCTACTTTATTCAGCCTTCACAATGAAAATGTAATAATGACTTAAAACTTGAATTTTGAAGAATAAAGACAATCTTTAAGTACACAAATAAGAGAGAAAAAGTACTGCTTTTTTTTCCCCTAAAATTCAATTTTAAAAAAATGGGTGTGGGTACTATGTTTGGAGGTTAGAAAACAGCTTCTTAGAGTCAGTTCTGTGCTTAGGCTAGTGGACTTCAGGGATGAAACTTCCACGGGAAGGCTTGGTGACAGATAACCTGACTTCCTGACCTACTGAGCCATTTTCCCTGCCCTCTTTCTTTCAAACCACAGAAACAGATAATAAATGTATTATACTCTCTTTATTTTGGTTAATTCTTCATCTTATCTGTTTTTATAAACTACAAAGTTAACTTTTACTCTTTTATAGAGTACCCCTTCTTCTCTCTCTCCTTTTCTGTCTTTATTATTGAATATACCTACAGTCACAAGACCTAACTATGTAGATGTGTGTGGCCTCTGAGTACCAGTGGTCTTTGGAATAGTGGAAATTTCTCAGTCTTGGAGTGACTGAGATTTTATTCCAGCATTTATCTCAGAAATATCTTGTACACTTGAAGGGTGCTTGCCAGCATATCTGAGGATGTTTTCAATGTCCTCATGAACAAAGTCAATCAGCATTGATAGTCCTCTGGGGTAGGATGAAAATTGCCAATGAAGTTTGGCTTATATTAGAAACCTGGTTTTGAAAGCAAGTGACACACACTATTTTACAAGTAATACACATTTTTTTTTCATGGCATGGTTATCATGTCACTTGGCACTGATATGTAAATTAGTAGAGTCAGATGCTCTCACATAATAGTTCTAAGCTAAATAATTCAGCATGGCGTTTAACATATGATTAAAACAGTTGATAAAGAATGAACAGTTTTGCACTTTTTAAAAAGTCATCAGTAATTAAAGATACATTTTAAAATTTCATCAATATATAAACAGACCTTTAAAATGGACTAAGCTGTGTTCACTTTTCACCTCACCCAATAGCGTGTTGGAACTCTGACTATACATAATCACATTTAATATGGAATCTTTGGGAGGTGAGGGGTTAGCATTAAAGTCATCAGAAAGTTCCTTATAACCTGATTAGAAGACTAACTGGGCATCTTACTCTCTTAAGCAAGAAGAGGCTTCTCCAGGAATCAGATGAAACTTGCAGCAATCTGAATTTGTTTTCAGTGTTGGAGGATGAACTCAGGTTGTTGTATTTGCTAGGTACATGCGAAACCACTGCAGCCCCAACCCTTACACTTGCTTCTTGGAATTGGATTGTCCAGTTGCCAGAATTCAGAGATAATACATTTCTATCAATCCACAGTATCTCACTGTAGCTCCATAACTGAAGACAAGTGCACTTTCAGTAAATATGAATTCACTTCATGGATGTTCTATTGTATATTTGATTATTCCTTTATAATGGATATATCTAAGGGGGTGTTATGTGATTTTTTTTAAAAGAATTTGTTATCACAAGTAGCAGAGAAAAATAAAGTCTTTAGGTACTTCTCAGTGCATATGTGACTTGATTTAAGTGCACCTTCAGAAGAAATTCCTCAAGGAATACATGCGTTCATGTGTTGGTACTATGAATAGCTCCCTGCACTATCTGTTAACCATGTAACCTTGAATGATTAATTTTAGCTGGCTAGTCTCAACTGGGACCTCTAGAGGAAGTATTGTTAATGGTCCTTCTTCCAGGGAATTTTTGTGAGAATTATGTG
Source organism: Mus pahari (assembly GCF_900095145.1). Lineage (NCBI taxonomy): Eukaryota > Metazoa > Chordata > Mammalia > Rodentia > Muridae > Mus > Mus pahari. The sequence goes on from NC_034592.1 coordinate 28,390,184, forward strand.
CAGTAAGTTTTGTTTTCTTTCATTTTTGTTTGTTCTTTTCTGAGACAAGTTTGTGTCTGTATATGCACCTGCGTGTGCATATGTATGTATGTGTGTGTTTGTGTGTGTGTGTGTGTGTGTGTGTGTATGTGTGTGTATGTGTGCGTGTGTGTGTGTAGTATTGGGTGTTCTGTAAGTCACTCTGTAGATCAGAATGACCTCAATCTCAGATATCGCCCTGCCTCTGACTGCCTAGTGCTGGGAATAAAGACATGCACCACTTTTGTAAATTATATAGTAGAATGTTTATTGATTATAGACCATCAATTATATTTTTAAAATATTGGACATTTATTTTATCTTATGGGATGAGTATTTTACCTGTATGTGTGCCATTTGCATGTTTAATCTCTGAGGAAGTCAGAGGAAAGCATTGGATCCCCTAGAGCTAAATGTAGAGAAGGTTGTGAACTACTTTGTGAGTGTTATGAATAGAACCTGAGTCCTCTGCAAGATTAACAAGTACTATAGCTGTTGGATCATCCATTATTAATATTTAAGTAGATAATGCTGTTGGGTCTAGCTGTATGAAATGATTTAACACTCTTCAAATATGCAAGGTTTTATTTTGGAACATTTTTGGTTTCTACATGTTTAGTAGATTCTTTAGTAGTTGTTGTTCCATTAAGATGTTTAGTTCTTCTAAGAACAAACACTATATAATAATTTCCTTCTTTTTGCATATATGTATGTATATGTAAATGTATAGTGTATATGTGATCTGTCTATCTATCTATTGAGAGAAGGAACATACCAGAAGTGATATATATATATATAGATAGATAGATCTTGTTTCTTATTTTAATGTTCATTTCAACATATATTTGACATTTGTGGTTGTGATTGTGGTCATTTAAAATAAATACAAACCTATGTTTAAACTAATTATGATCATAGTAGCAGATTTTTTAAACGTCCATTATGTTAAGAAAACTTACAAGTCAGTTCATTTGTGGATTTTCCTCTACTGCCAGCCCAAGAGTCTCTTGTCTGGCCTGGAATGTTGGAAGTATTATAGCTCTTAGAAAAGAAATGAGGAGGTTTGGGAAGTCTGATCAGGAGAGGTAACCAAGGTCCTAGGTCTCTCTTCAGCTAATGTAGCAGGCTATGGAATGGACCAGACTCCCTCCTTACCACCAGAAGGGGTTTTGTTTGTGTTTTCCCATAGTACTAAACTAGATCTATATAGGTTTCCACCAGAAATGTCCTACACTGCACTACTGATCAAGAAGATGGTCCACTGCTTGCTAACAGATCAAGGACAAAGAAAACAGAAGAGACACCACTCCCAAAGGAAGAACAAGATCTCCTGGAAGGCTATCCATGACTGGTAATTGCTACTCTAGCCATGTGCCCTCCACAAGCTTCCTTCTCCTCTCATCTTAGACCTGTTTTGTCATTCTTCATACTAAATCTGCTACTGCCTAGCCTTTCTCTAGCCTCCCAAACACTCACCACTGGAGACTGTTTGCTAGGGAGGCCTACAATGGATAAAACAAAACCATAGGAATCAAGAATTGCCTACTTGAAGGATGATGGATTAGGAGTGAGACCCCCTATATGCCCATTCCATGCCCACTACCCTCAGCCCTCTCCTCTGCTTTCCTTAATGAAACATAGGTGAATGCCTCACCACATACTGAGGCTGCAGACAATGGAGTTACAGAATTGAATCCATTAGCCCTGGTGGCACCATGATTGTCAACTTTAAAACTCATTTCCAACTTTCCATCAGTGATGCCTCAGACAAACATTAATCACGGGTAAAGCTCTATCTTAAAGGTTGTGCCAAATACCATGTAGCCGACCTACATGTCTCTCACCAGCATGTCCCTGCCTCCAAATAAGTCTTCATGTTCATATTCTTCAACAGGAAAATCAGTCTCAGAAGCAGCTCCAAGCTCTTTCCTGGCTACAATACATCCAATATGAGGCTGACCTCACCCACTCGAATTCCTCCCAATACTTTTTTGTTTTGTTTTGTTTTATTTTTTTGTGCTTCCCTCTCCTGACTGTTATTGGCAACTGTCCCCATTAACATTTCCATTCATGAAACCCATGGGTCCTTACCACATGAAATCAAAAGGCATTTCTCTCTTTGATCTGCCCTTCTTCCTTTGCCTTGTAGGACCCTCCTCAAGGTCACATCCTACAACACCATCACCAAACCAATATGTGCTAAACCCCTTGCTTTTCTCTTGTGTGACAGCGATACCAGTTCCTGTGTTAACCCCTGTTTTCAAGGTTTCTGCCCATCCCCATAACATCTTTCTTCAGGGTTATCTGTATAAACTTGAAAATCATGCCTTAGAGCTGGGAGGAGACCAAAGGAAAAGTGTTATCTTCGTCCCTCTGCTCATCAGACTGGTTTTTCTTTTCTTACTAGGCTTGCAGGACATGGAGCAGAACCTCATCCAAACACAACACCTGGCCAGTGAGTTCCAGAACAAACTTGACCAGGTAATGGCTTCCACTGCAGACAATCTTGAGTCCCTTCAATGCTAGATGATGTCCTTTGAAGGAGTTGTTCTCCAAAATTGGAAAAACCTAGATTTACTGATTGCTGAACAGGGAGGGACTTGCACTTTTCTGGGAGAGAAATGTTGCTTCTATGTCAATGAATTCAATGGTAGAACAAGACATGTAAATGCAATGATCTCTGTGGAGATCATTGGCCATGCTATGCTTCCAATACCTCTTCCACATTTTCTCAAACTCTTTAGTAGCTTAGCTTCTTCTCTTTCGTGGCCCCATACTGGCCATTGAAGCCCTGATTCTTCCATCATACTCCCTTATCCAAATTCAAAAACAGCAGATGAAAAGTCTTGCTAAGACCTAATGAGGTTTTGGTTCAATACCAAACCAACCATTCCCAACATAGGAGACAGTTATTCCAATGACACCTCTCCTTTATAGAACAAAAAGTAGGAGTTTAGGGAAAGTGGGCTATTTCACCAGTCAGCAGAACTGGTAAGATTGAATGAACTCAGTCCAGGGAATCTCAGAGACTTAACACTGGCAGGAGACAAGCTGTTCTCTAGTTTCTGCACATTCTCTGGAACATAACCATGATATCCTACTGAGAGGACAAAGGGCAGTCAGTCACATATTACAACATCTGGAATCCTTTCCTGTCCAAATAGAGCATCACTGAATCAAACTGAGCCAAAAAGAAACACCTACTGATATGTTTATAAAAAGATAAAGAGAGGGGAGATAAGTCCTCTGGAGGTGTGGTGAGATATGGGGGAAGGGTGTGCCTCAATGGGCCCATGCTGAGGCATCCCTTCTGCATGAGGGACCAGTAACACATGATGGTATAGTATAGAATAGAGTTTTTCAGGACATGGGGAGGGGAGTTAAGAGGGTAGTAAAGGTGGAGAAAGGGGGGGGGTAGATGCAGGCCATGAGCATGTGGAGAGAGAGGGAGGAGGAGAATAGGGAGAGAGGGGGAAAGGGAAAGCAAGAGTAAGAGAAAGCAAGAGAACAAGACAGCAAGGAGGTGGTAAGCAGCCCCTTTTATAGTGAGTCAGGCATACCTGGCTGTTGCCAGGTAACTGTGTGTGTGTGTGTGTGGGGGGGTAACCATACCTGGCTTTTGCCAGGTAACTGTGGGGTAGGGCTTAGACAGAATGCTAACAACTACCCCTAAGTCCTACCCATCTTCTCAATGTTTATATAGTCCCTGTCCACATGGAATAAAGCAAATAAGTTATTTCACTGAGTAATGATGTTGTGGCAAATGAGAGTCAGAGAATGAAAATGAAACAAAATTAGCAAGTCAGAAAATTTTGTGTATTCTATAGACGGCTGAGTAGCGTATCAAAATATATTTGAAGACTACAAGAATAGAGGTAATTACAGTTGTTCAGAAAATAATCTGAATGTTTAACAAACTGTGGAGGGAAAACAAACACATAACTATAAACTGAATTTCCAGAAACAGCTATACTTGCTTTGGAGATATTAAAAGACTGATTGACTGCTTACAACATTTTGATTGTAGAGAGCTGGGATATTGCAAAGCAGAAGTTAACCTGTCTTGGGCCATCTATTGGATTTGATATATGCGTTTTATTCATCTCTTTCTGCCCTAATATACCTTCAGGGAAAATATTTAAAACATATTAGGAGATCATTAGCTTAGTCTAGCCAAAATGTAAGAATGTCATCAAACAGTATCTGCAACCTATAGCAAAGTTTCTTCTGTTTTTCTCTAACTTGTCTACCTTCTCTTCCCACCACTAAACATTTGTTGTTATATGACCAAAAATAAATAAATAAATACAGTTCCTGAAAGTATTTCTACATTGGAAAATGTGGGTTAAGATAAACTATATTCGGCACAAATCTCTTCCAGTCTGCCCCAGCACCAGTTCACCTAGGGCGCAGAGTGGGTGGACACTCCACAGTCCCTAGAGGACTGCCCACGTGATCTTAGGATTACTGGAGAGTGGAAAACAACATCTGCTCCAATCCAATTGCTAACGGGACCTGAGACATCATTAGGGCAGCAGAGAACCTGCCTGACCAGGGACACAAGCCCCTTCCAGTCTGCACCAGCACCGGATCACCTGGGGTGCAGATTTGGTGGACACCACCACAGTCCCTATAGGACTGCCCAAGCGATCTTAGGATCACTGGTGAGTGGAACACAACTTCTGCACCAATCCAATTGTGCACTGAACCTGAGACAAAACTCAGGGGTGAAATCAACCAAGTGGAAACAAAAAGAACTATTCAAAGAATCAACCAAACCAGGAGCTGGTTCTTTGAGAAAATCAACAAGATAGATAAACCCTTAG
>NC_034592.1:28396629-28420537 GCF_900095145.1 Mus pahari
ATAGTCAAAAATATTATAATATACTTTGGTGTGACTCTAACTAAGGAAGTGAAAGATCTGTATAATAAGAACTTCATGTTTCTGAAGAAACAAATCAAAGAAGATCTCAGAAGATAGAAAGATCTTCCATGCTCATGGATTGGCAGGATCAACATTGTGAAAAAGGCTATCTTGCTGAAAGCAATCTACAGATTCAGTGCAATCCCCATCAAAATTCCAACTCAATTCTTCAATGAGTTAAAAAGGGCAATTTGCAAATTCATCTGGAATAACAAAAAACCTAGGATAGCAAAACTCTTCTCAATGATTAAAGAGTCTTTGGGGGAATCACTATGCCTGACCTAAAACTGTATTACTGAGCAATTTTGACAAAAACTGGTATAGCGACAGACAGGTAGACCAATGGAAGAGAATTGAAGACCCAGAAATGAACCCACACACCCAAGGAGCTGAAGGGGTCTGCAACACTATAGGTGGAACAACAATATGAACTAACCAGCATCCCCAGAGCTCGTGTCTCTAGCTGCATATGTAGCAGAAGATGGTCTAGACTGCCATCATTGGGAAGAAAGGCCTCTTGGTTTTGCAAACTTTATATGCCCCAGTACAGGGGAACAACAGGGCCAAGAAGGGGGAGTGGGTGGGTAGGGGAGCCGGGTGGGGTGTTGGTATAGGGGACTTTGGGGATAGCATTTAAAATGTAAATGAAGTAAATAACTAATAAAAATTGAAAAAAAAAGATAAACTATATTCCATGTTCTTTGGCCATAGCCACTTATATTTAGTGTAAAACAAACTTTCCTTCTCAAAGTACTCCTGGTCCTTTCAACAAATTCTACCCATTGTTTTAATATACCTTTAGTAATTATCAATTATGTAAAATTAATATTATATATGCATTATTATAATTTCTCCATTAGTGTTTATATCCCAATAGGGTCAACTTCTTTTTTGCTCATATTGAACCCTATGCACCTAAAATAATTACTGATACATAAAATGTATATAATCAATATGTGCTAACTGAATTTCCAGAAGAGCTGCTAAAATTAAGGGGCTAGAGTAAACAAGAGGGAAATTGGAGAAATTCCATGCAGGTAGGGTTTTATTCTCTACTAGAAAGCTATTGGAGAGTTTTAACCAAGTGGACAGTAAGGATGCTTTCAACGATCATCCTGGAGCTGCTTAGATGGCTCAGCTCTTCTTCTTAGAGAAGAGTACTTGCTGTGAAAGCCTAATGACCTGAGCCCAATCCCCAGAAACCACATAAAAGTACAAAGAGAGAACCTAGTCCATATGGTTGAACATTCTCTCACTGCATTTAAGGTAAGAACTGTTGTGCATCCTTATAAGAAGACAAACAACAAAGAAAACAAAATGTTCCTGTGAGTCACATAATTTAAATTTTAGCAGTATGACTACATTTGAGGATCAGGGGAAAACTGCTTCTGTTTCTTATGGTTGAAAGTGATACGTCCGGGGCATCTGCAGGTTTGCTGTGAAGAAAGGCATGTCAAGAAGCTTCTTTAAATTTATGCAAAGCATAGGTAGATCTGCAGGTGCTTGCAGTTCCTTGCAGGAGTGAGGGAGATTTGTAGAGTCACTTTTATCACCAAAATAAGTATGGAATATTTATATTTAATATACAAGAGGACAGTGCATTAAAAATAAAAAATGGTTTTATTTCCTACAAGCTCTTTTGTTATGTCAGGAGATATTTATCCAATGAAAACCCCTGATGCAACTCTGTTGTGTGTGTAAGTATAGGGGTTTGAATGAGAATGTCTCCCCCCACCCCAGACATTAATTAAATTTAATGTTTTGGATCCAATTTGGTGGAACTATTTGGAAAAGATTAGGGTATATGGCCTGGTTGGAGGAGTTATGTCATTGTGTCTTTGGAGTTTCAAAAGTCCATCCATTTCCATTCACATGCATTTCTCCCTTTTTGTCTTGTGATTATAGATTGGACTGAAGCTCTAGCTACTTCTCCATGCCTTCACTCCTGCTGCTGTACTTCCTGACATGATGCTTCATGTTTCTCATGGTCTGAAACTATAAGCCCCCAAGAAACCCTTTCTTCTAGATATTGTCTTGGCTATGGTGACTTAGTACAGAAATAGGGAACTAAGACAGTAAGTATAAGGCATTTCTACCATGTTATGAAACAAACATTAAACTTTGAGCGTACATTTCTATTTCCTTATATTCTTCTCAAAATTAACAAAAGTCACTCACCATTTCATACCTATATGTATATAATTAAAATACTTCATTATTTCTTTGTCTGAGTGTGTTTTTTCAGTTCTGGGAGGTAAACGTAGGGTAGACAAACGCTTTAATACATAGCTATAACTATGTATTTTATACTGTATGTATAACAGTTTTTTTTATGAGTAAAAACCTGCAACTGTTTTTCTAAATACACTTGTGTACAAAGCATTTATTTATTATTTTTTATTTGAAGATATTTACCTTTTTAAAACTATATTACAATTAGTGTATACATTCTATTGGCCGCTTTTTAAAAGACAATATTGACCATAGTCGACCTTATAAAGTCAAGTTTATTTGAGTAGTCCTCAAAGATACAAGTTGCTTTCTCCTCCTCCTCTTCCTACTTCTTCTTCTCTTGCTCCCCTTCTTCAGGTTTTATTTCTTATTTTGTTTTAGTTGAAAAAATTCCTACACTATATTCTGAACATTGTTCCCTCCCTGACCTCTTTCAAGGTACTCCCCACTTTCTCATCCCCATCCCTAAGCACAAAAGATGCAATTTTTAATTAGTCACTTCTGTAGAGAGAGCCAAGTAGAAGTGTGTAGGTAAAACTTGAATTAAGTAGCTCCAATCTAATGCATGTGGCTTCTTATATTGCTGCCTTCACCTTCAATGCTTCCTTTGGCATAGTCCATGGTTATCTCTCCTCTAGGTATCTTCCTTAAACATATTTACCCAAGACTGGTTCCAGCTCCAGTCATTTTTAAGACCTTGTTATTTCTAACTTGATTATTTCCTCAGTTTATAGCTTATGATCAAGATGACCTTGGATTCAATATGTTCGTGTCACAATATCCAAGGGCCTGTGAAGGTAGGCATGTTCTACAAGGCCCAAGTTTATTTTTTTTAGTGTTTGATAGCAAAGCCCGGACATGGCATTTCTATCACCGAACATTAAGAGTTCTATCACTTGAACATTATCCTTATGATGTTCAACTTGCTTCAACCTATGAACCTCTAGGAAAACAGATTCAATGAGGAAGTATCTACCTCAGGTTGGCCTGAGGGCAAGTCTGCTAAGTTTGTCTTGATTATTATTTAATGTGGGAAGTCCCAGCCCGCTATTGGTGGCACCATTCTCTATGCTTGGAGATCTGAACTATAAAAGTGAGGGGAAGAGGCAGAGTACCAAAAAGCAGGCATTGATTACTCTCTGCTCTTGGCTGCAGATTTGATGTGCCTACCTATGTTAGTTAGGGTTGCTCTTGCTGTGATGAATCATCATGACCAAAAAGCAAATTGGAAAGGAAAGAGTTGATTTGACAGACACATGTATACCATTATTTATTATGAAAAGAAGCCAGGACAAGAACTCAAACAGGGCAGAACCATGGAGGCAGGAACTCATGCAGAGGCCATGGTTTGGTACTGTCTACTAGCTTGCTCTTTATGGCTTTCTCAGCCTGCATACTTATAGAAACAGGGAGTGGCATTTCTCCACCATCCCAGGGGTGACCCTACCCATCAATCACTAAGAAAATATCCTACAGAATTGCCAAAAGGCTGATCTTATGGAGGTATTTCCTTAGTTGCGGTTACCTCCTCTCATCTGACTTCATCTTGTGTCAAGTTGACATAAACTAGACAGCAGACTACCTATTTGAAGATACTTCCTTCATTTCTTTATGGAGTGATAGACTATAATCTGGAATTCTAAATGGAATAAATGCTTTTCCCTCTATGTTGTCTTTTCCAGGATAGCTTTTATGATAGCAGCACAAATGAAACTAAACAACCTCATACAGTCACCTGGAGTTTGGCACAGTCATTTGCATACTTCATCCGTGTATTACCAGTGCTTCCCCAATTTCACTTGCATTTCAAAGCACACGATCTCTTCCTTTGTTCAAAATACTTAACCCTGGCTAAGTACTCATTATTAGCCCTCTCAGTATATTCCTGAGACAAGATAGTGCTTTTCATATTTCGAAAAAGTAAAAATTTTAAAATCAAATATAATATAAAAGGTGACATCAGCCCCACTTCTCAGAACAAAGCCATCAAGCAAAACTGCAGCATGTTTTACTGAGCTCTCCTACCTAACCTACTGGTTCTGGGGATTCACAGCCCACAGAATAATAACAATACTGGAATATGACAGACTCATACTGTTGCAGAATTTTCTCTGTCCAATTACATTAAGGCAGCAGGAGGCCTGTGATTGGACAGGGAAAAGGGAAGCAGAGCTAAGAGTTGCAGAAACAGAAAACATCCCTGGGGAGAAGGGAAAGGCCAAGATGGAGGCAGACATGAACTAGCGTGACTTTAACTAGCCACAGGTAGTTGTGATATCATAAGATTAGAATAACTGGGATCAAGCCTTTTATCATTATCAATTGGTTCTGAAATTATTGTACTGGCATCTTGTAAATTGAGAATTTATTAATACATAAATCTGTTGGTTAATTGTAAGCTTCAAGAGTTTTGATTTACTGGATAAATGGGTGTTATGATCGGGTGGAAAACTTGCAGCAATCCGCAAAGGGACTGGGGAGCTCTGGTCCAGGGAGACCACTGAGTTGAGATCACCTGGTTGGAGTCATGTGGTCTGCCAGTTGGCAGCAGTAGCACGGGAAGCCTGCCAGTTCATTTTTTAATATTTCCCACATCACAGACTAACTTGGGTCCTCTGAAAGAGAATTCTCAACAGCTGATCCTTCTCACCAAACCTTTCCACTTAAACCTATTTCCATGATTATATAACTTAATGAATGATTGATTCTTTGTTATTTATATTTTAAAAGAGATAGATATAGATCATACAGGGAAGACAGAGCAGTGGAAAAGCCCTTGCCCTACAAGCCTGACAACCTGAGTTTGATTCACAGAATACAAGTAAAGTAAAACCTGTAAGGAGAAATTCCACTTTGTAGGTTGTTCTCTAACCACCTCATTCAGCACATGGCACCATGACCAAGCAACTCTTATAAAAGACAATGTTTTATTGGGGCTGGCTTACAGGTTTGGAGGTCCAGTCCATTATTATCAAGGTAATAGCATAGCTGTGTCTAGAGAGGCATGAAGCAGGAGGAGCTATGAGTTCTATATCCTGTCCCAGAGACAAACAGGAGAAGATTGGCTTCTGGGGAGCTCAGAGAAGGGTCTCAGAGACAACCCACACAATGACACATTTCCTCCAGCAAGGTCACATCTACTCTAACAAGAACATACCTCCTATTAGTGCCATTCACTGGGCCAAGGATTTTCAAAACACCATATACAGGAATAGTAATAATATTTTAAAAAGAAGTCATCAGTAACAAAAAAGAAGGCCTTTCCTAGAATTTGGTCATCACCCACACAGATTTTAGAGTAACATCCTTCATGTTCATATATATATATATATATATATATATATATATATATATATATATATGTGTGTGTGTGTGTGTGTGTGTGTGTGTGTGTGTGTGTCTGCATTATACTGGGTTGCAGTAATATTACTAGTGGCTAGATATTTCACTTTATATGTAATAAGAATATTTTACAAAATGTATAATTAGCTTAAAAGTTATGAGATTAAGGTATATAGGTCACATTTAAACTCATACCACATTTATTATTGTGAACTCAAAATTCTTAAACTAAAAGAACCTTACAAATTATTAAATGATACTCTCTAATGGACTAAATAAGGATGTCTAATGATTTAATGGCTAGCTGATCCTAGAATCCACATGCCAGTGACTTCCTATGTATACACAGTGAATTATGTGGATCTGTGTCATATCAGCAATTCTGTCTGACTTCTATGACCTGGTATGCTTGCTCTTCCATGTAAAATGCATAGCAGCTCCAGTGATGCTCTTTTATGATTTATTTTTCAATTTTCTGCAAATATCAATAAGCTTATTCCTGTCAATACTTTTGTTTCATTCATATTTTTTCTTAATTTCCTAAATTGATTTTTTCCTCACTCTTTAATTAGCTTAAATATATAGGCAGCTTACTCTCAAACTGCTTGTACAAGTAGGAGAAAGGATTGCTATGTTAAATAAAGTTATTTAGCAACCCACAAGCCCTTATAACAGTCAAAGTTTGCTTTGTAGTTTGTTTGTAATCAAACCTACTGCTCCTCCAGTCAAAGGTACTCATCATTGAACAGCAACTGATTAATGAGTTTAGGTCACTGTCTTATTCAGATATTAGAGGGTACCATGACAGACGTTTCTGCAAAGGTAAAATAAATCAAGCAGTAGTGTCCAACAACTTAAAACCTGATAATAATGATACTAAATGGTAGCTAGAAAGGAGAGAGAGAGAGAGAGAGAGAGAGAGAGAGAGAGAGAGAGAGAGCATTGCATTTAATCTAGTAAGCTCAGAATACCCATCATATAATTCACAGACGATATGAGCCTTAACAAGAAGGAAGGCTAAAGTATGGATGCTCCAGTTGAAGAAAGGCAGCATTTTTAAAAAATGGTGCTGGTTCAACTGGTGGTCAACATGTAGAAGAATACAAATTAATCCATTCTTATCTCCCTGTACCAAGTTCCAGTCCAAGTGGATCAAGGAACACTACATAAAACCAGATATCCTGAAACCAATAGAAGAGAAAGTGGGAAAGAGCCTTGAACACATGGGTACAGGGGAAATTTTCCTGAACAGAACACCAATGCATATACTCTAAGATCAAGAATTGACAAATGAGACCTCATAAAATTTCAAAGCTTCTGTAAGGCAAAGGATACTGTCAAAAGGACAAATTGGCAACCCACATATTGGGAAAAAAATCTTTACTAATCCTACACCTGATAGAGGGCTAATATCCTATATATATATATAGGATATTATATATATATTTATATATATACACATATATAAAATATATAGGATATATATATATATATATATATATATATATATATATATATATATATATATATTAAGATATATTGGGCTATACACAGACAGCCTGATTTCCAGTTGAGGATAGATGTTGAATTTCAGGACCCAGTGGTGATAATTCACCAACGTGGGATGGAAGGAGTTCTCTCATGTCTCCTGGAATCCTGGCTCCTGTCAAAGTTACTGCCCCCTCAGTCCCCACAAGAGAAGCATGGTTAGTAGTCTCATAGGCAATGTCCCAACCTTCTGACCTTCATGCTAGACTCCTCCCTAGTTACCTAGCAACAGTAAAGACCATAAGAGGGGCTGCTTGGCCCCACCTCACTCTCTTGCTCCCTTGTTCTCTTGCTCTTACTCCTCTTACTCCCCTTAGTCTCCTCTCCTCTCCTCTCCTCTCCTCTCCTCTCCTCTCCTTCTCTTTCTCTCTCTTTCTCTCTAGCCTTTCTTCTCTCTCTCTCCCTTTTCCCCTTCTCTCCTCTTGGCTATGACCAGTCTCTCTCTCTCTTTTACTTTTTCTCTTTTCCCCTGCCTTTCTACAATAAAGCTCTAAAACCATAGATTGTCTCTGTTCATCAAGGCCTGCTGTGCAGACTCTCACCTGTGTGGGAACCTCTCTCTCTTAGCCCTCTCTCCTGTAACCCTGGGGCTACAGGGTGTCGCTCCAGGGCCCCTGGTCGGGGGGCTGCCCTTGTCCACCCTGCCCTCCGGTCAAGTGGCATCACTGGCTTAGAAGCCCACCCAGGGCCAAGTGGAAAGTATCCAGCAGCCCTCCCATGTCTGCCTGCCCAGAGCACAGGAGCTCCTGATGGATGTGGACTCTTCCCCTCCCCCTCTTTCCCCACACCCCTCAGCCCTCTCTCCCATAATCTGGGGCTACAGGGTGTCACCCCGGGACCCCCTGGTTTTGGGGCTGCCCCTTGTCCATCCCTGTCGAGTGGGGTTAGTGGCTTAGATGCCCACCCAGGGCCAAGTGGAAAGGATCTGGCAGCCTTCCCGCTCCCACCTGCCTAGAGCATAGGAGTGCAGGCTAGCCTCCCTTCCCCCTCTTCCCCTACACCTCTTTTAGTTCCCACATATATAAAAAGAACTCAAGAAGTTAGACTCCAGAGAATCAAATAACTCTATTAGAAATAGGGTATATAGCTAAACAAAGAATTCTTAACTGAGTCATATTGAATGGCTAAGAAGCACCTAAAGAAATTGTTCAACACCCTTAGTCATTAGAGAAATGCAAATCAAAACAACTGAGATTCCACCTCACATCAGTCAGAATGGCTAAGATCAAAAACTCAGGTGACAGCAGATGCTGGCAAGGATATGGAGAAAGAGGAACACTCCTCCATTGTTGGTGGAACTGCAAACTGACACAACCACTCTGGAAATCAATCTGGCAGTTCCTCAGAAAATTGGACATAGTACTACCTGAGGATCCAGCTATACCACTCCTGGACATATACCCAGAAGATGCTCCAACATGTAATAAGGACACATGGTCCACTATGTTCATAGCAGCCATATTTATAATAGCCAGAAGTTGGAAACAACCCAGATGTCCCTGAACAGAGGAATGGATACAGAAAATGTGATACATTTACACAATGGAGTACTACTCAGCTATTAAAGCCAATGACTTTACGAAATTTACAGGCAAATGGATATATCGAGAAAATATTATCCTGAGTGAGGTAACTCAGTCACAAAAGAACACATATGGTATGTACTCACTAATAAGTGGGTATTAGGCAAAGATCATGGAATTCTTACAGACCACATGAAGCTCAAGAGGAAGGATGACCTACTAAGAAGGCAGAACAATAGACTCAAGGGAAGTAGAGGGTGGAGTGTTTTGGGAGTATGAGTGGAGGGGGGAAAGAAAAAGAGGGGCAAAATCAATTATGGGTGGAGATGGAAGAGGGTCAGGAAATTGAACAGAGATGCATAGCAATGGGGGATGGAGAACTGGGGGGTAGCAACCAGAAAGTCCCAGATACCAGGAAATTGAGAGCCTCTCAGGACCCCACAGGGATGACATTAGCTGAAATATCCCACAAAGGGGAGGGAGAACCTGTTGAGACCAGATCCAGAGGTTAGGCATTGGCCCCTGGTTGAGGGATGGGGCCACCCACACATCTCCAAAATTTTAACCCAGAATTGCTCCTATCTGAAGGAAATACAGGGACAAAGAGTAGATCAGAGACTGAAGGAAAGACCACGCAGAGACTGTCCCACCTGGGGATCCATACCACATCAAACACCAAACTGAGACACTATCACAGATGCCAAGAAGTTCTTGCTGACAGAAACCTGATACAGATGTCTCCTGAAAGGTTCTGCCAGCACCTGACTAAGACAGATGCAGATACTCATAACTAGCCATTGGATTGAACCCTGGCACTCCAATGGATGAGTTAGGGGAAGGACTGAAGGAGCTGAAGGGGATTGCAACCCCATAAGAAGAACAACAGTATCTACTAACTGAACCCCTCAGAGCTCCCAGGGACTAAATCACCAACCAAGGAGTATACATGCACTGGTCTATGACTCCACCTAAATATGTAGCAGAGGATTGCCTTATCTGGCATCAGTAGGAGGGGAGGTACTTAGTCCTGGGAAGGTATCCCAGAGAAGGGGCGATACTATAGGCGTGAGGTGGGAGTGGATGGTGGGTGGTGGAGTAACCTGTTAGAGGCAAAGAGGAGGTGGAAGGTTCATGAAGGAGAGACAAGGAAGGGGGGCATCATGTGAAATGTAAATAAATATAATAATTAATAAAAACAACAGATATAGGCATAAAAAGCCTACTAAATTAGACACTTAGAAGCAAATAAAACATTGTTATATTTATTTAAAATAAAGCAAATAAAAATAATGGTGGCTGATATGGAACCCAGCTTCTAGCTATAATGTTTATGATTGAAGGTAGCAACCATTGTATATGCTACTGGTAGCTGTAGAACCTGTGGTTTAGTCTGGAAGTAGAGAAAGATCACAAGATTGTCTTTAGAAACCTGAAGACTTTGAAGCTTAGTAATCAGGTGGACAGAGCTTCAAAAGTATTAACAGTTTCTTGAAACAATCACTGTACACAAAAAAATAAATAATATTTGAGCAAGTGGACTCCCCACTCGCTGGAGAACAAGGGAAACACAAGCCTGCACCTCAGTGGCAGAATGCAGAAAACAGAACTATCATAGCCATCTGCAAGGAGTTATTTAAGAATTACAAGAACACTTTGCAGCATAAAACTGTAAAATGACTTGGGCAGTTCTGGTCAATTGAAATGACACTTGTGTCTTCATTCCACACCATTGCTCTTCCCTAGGAGTCACTGTCTTTTGTAAGCCCTCTGAGGTACTTAAATTACTATCTCTGCCATGAACTCCTCCTATCCTTGCTCTGAACTTTACATACCCAACTCTTAACCATCACATCCCTTACTAACTTACCATCCTTACTATCTTCCTTCTACATCACCCAGCAAGCTTTATGAGATCAGTTTTCTCTCCATATATATCAGTGGATGGCATATAGAGTAAGCAATGATACAAAGTTGTTGGAGGAGTGAAAGAAACATGTAGTAACTCACAATAACCATTGCTACTAGACGTAGGAGTTTGGCAGCTGCTATTTATATTCTCTTGTGAGAGTTTATCTCAAAAAGAGGCAGAATTTGTCACCATCAGCATATAACTCAGGCAAAATATTAGGACTAGGTTTAATCAACCGATTAACCATTGTCAGATTCCATGTCATTTGATTGTCAACTTCCACTGCATAAATACCTGAGTAGTATTTTCCTAAAAAGGTGTAATTGTGGGCTTTTACACCCCTTCTACAGTTCTTGAAATAATGATTCTGAGATTTAATTATTTATGAATAGTTACCAAGACCATAATCTTGGGCTTGTTCCTCAAATGATTCATAACTTAATTGACCTATTTATTCGATTCTATGTGTGCCACATGGCTGATCACCTCTCCTCAGTTTCATGTGTCTGTCTCCTCAGAATTTGGGGCAAATCTGTTCCCACTGTTGACTCTGTCCCAGAGTTCTTTACTCCTTATCAGAACTCCCACATATTACTTCCTGCTTTTTCTGATAATCTCAGCTTTTTATTGACAGGTGATGCTTCCACACTGTACACAAGAGATTCTCTCTATAAAAACAAATAGTCTTTGCTAATAATTTAAAGTGTGAAATCTTAAACAAATGTCTATACTATTCACTTTTAAAGTGGAAATGTCTGCTACAAAGGGTTAATATTTCTTATGATAAAAATAATCAGAGAAGTATGTGATCTTACATGGTATATTTGCTCTTGCCTAAGCAAGTCCATATATTGAAGACTAGGCTCACTTCTTGTTTACAATTATGGAAAGAATATTTGGTTTTGTTATCCTGACATACTGATACCATGCCTGATTTCATTAGGCATTTCATCTGTTCACAATGAAATGAATGCTCTGATGTGTAACAAATTTTCTCAAATATTAGCAACTTAACACAGTAAATGCTTCTGATATTATATGATCTCTTGGACCAGGGATTCGGAAACAACCCTATGGAAGGTTCTGGTCTGCAGATTCCTTTTGAGGCTGTTTTAAGACTGTTGGATTGTACTTAAAGCTACAGAGTTTCTGACCAGTCTAGAGCTCTGTCATTCAAAGATGGATAACAGACCTGGTTGTGGCTGGACATCTGCTTCTATCTGTGCACTTTTCTCCACAAGATTTCTTGGGTATTCCCATAACAGGTGGCCTGTCTTTGTAAAGTAAGAAGTACAAGAGAGAGGGCAAACAGAAGCCTCATACAGTTTACCTTTGTCTCAGAGCCATAAATCAGTCCTTCTGCCCCATTCTGTTTATTAAAATGGAATCAGTAAATCTTGTCTGCACTCTCAGAGAAATTATAATTCATCACGATTACTATTCATTACAATGTGTGTGTGTGTGTGTGTGTGTGTGTGTGTGTGTGTGTGTGTGTGTGTGTTTGCATGGCACATAAGCACTTATGTATGGGCACATGGAGGCCAGAGGTTAAGTATATTCCCCCAGATCTATCCACATTTTTTGAAACAGGGTCTCTCACTGATCTGGTACCCATCAGACAGATTAGGTTGGCTGGCAAGCAAGTGCCAGGCATCTCTTTGGCTCTCCTCCCTAGCAATGGATTACAAGCTAAGGCCACAATGCCCAGCATGTTATCTGAGGCCTACTATTTGGTCCTCATGCTTATAGGACAAAAAAGTATAGTAACTGAGCCTTCCTACCAGTAATAATCTCTACTTCTTATAAAGGAAAACAAAGCCATTGGTGAAAATGCTTGAAAGTTTTGTCTAAATATTATATATGTCACATTTGCAGCCATATCATATAGTGGCATTGTACTCATCTGGTCAGTACCAGACATTCAATATTTCCAATTTCTCTCTAGTTTATTTATGTACATTGCTCTAAGTTCAACTGAGAAACCCCAGTGGTTACAGCTTTTAGGTCTGAATTTCTAAAACTGGTAAAAAAAAAAAAATGGCATGAAGTCATTTTGATTTCAGTTTGAGGAGAACCACTTTTAAATTTAGTTAAAAAAACCAACACCAGTTATTTACTGTCTTTTGCATGCTAAGAAACTAGTGTGAGCTTGTATTCATGTATCTGTTTGTAGTAAGACAGCATCTTTGTTTTCAGGATATGCAATTTCAGTATCACTGTGGAAAAATTTCTATTTTCTACACTTTAACTAATAGAGGAGGAACCACAGAGACATCACTTCTTCAATTCTTTTCTTTCTTTCTTATGGCTACAACACACATCCTCAGTAGGCAGCCATCCTTGCCGATGCTCTTATCTTCCTTAAACTGAAAGACTACACGCTCTGAGGAAGTAGAAGAAGCTTGTCCAAAATGGAGACCAGAGCTTGCTGGGAAACTAGATATTCCCACCCCACTTCTGTTTAGTTATATCTACATTTTAGAACATGAGTGGTTAGAATACTGCTCATAGATTATACTAATTGATCTTGTTCGACTGATCTTATCAAGCTATAGGGTCATGGAGGAACATACATACGCAGCCATTTATTTGTTAAAGGATTTCAGTTTTTGCCAACTCCTGAGAGGATCTATAGTGCTGACATAATTAAGGCTTTTGTTCATCCAAACATATCTTCCATGTTGTCAGGGAAGAAAACTATTAAACCCCATTTTGCCAAATGGAACCATTTTCTGTGTTTTGAGATTGCATCCACAGGATCAAGTTCTGAATGTTTTGCATTGGATTACCACTCAGAAAAGAGTCAGGAGTATCAGTAAAAGAAGTAGAAGCTACTAAAGTCTTTAATTTAACAAAAGTGTCATGGCTTATATAGTATAATACATGTTACTATGTCATATGTAATATATAGTATAAATACTTATTGGGGGAGTAGAAAAAGTAAATTTTTTGCAGCATTATGACTTTTTTTTTAACATTTCCTCTCATTTGTTGGTTTCCTAAGTACTGTTTCATAATTTTGCTTAATTTTATAAATTATTCAGGACTTAAGTTTTGAGAACAATGTGAATGATTTTTCTGAGATTCTCCGAATTGTCTATTTGACTTTACTTGAGGTTTAACATCTGCAAAAGCACATGTGAAAGAACATGTTACTGTTGATTCAACACTGCTGAGTCATAGAAATCATGTCACAGACCTATCCTGTAGAACCCAGGAAGTAGTCCACCTACTATGCTACAATATGGGGCATAGACAGAGGAGAAGCAATAACCCAATGTCATAGTGAGTTGGAGGTCAGTCTTGACAGAGACTTTGCCTCACAAAAGCAAGCAAACAAAATTATTCCAAAAGAATAGCTATTAATTTCAACTATAACAAAAGCCACTGGATAGGACTGGGTATGTATATATTTTCAAACACGTGGAGAACAACATTAATCCTGAAATGTGTGAGGTAGTTTTCTTATCAATCTTGGTGTCATTCAGGAGTGTGTTTTTGTATGTGTATATGTGATTTTGAGTATTTCTGTGTGTATGTTTGGGTATGCATGTATGTCTGTTACATGTTTGTGTGTCTGCTCATATATAGTAAAAATAATGCCAACACTGAACTCTTTGACATAGTATTCTTAGCAAACTGAATGACTTAAATACCTAGAAGATTAGTTTAGCACAGGTCTTGGGCATTTCTGTCCTGGCAGTTCCAGAAAGAATTGGATCTTGAGAACTCTCAGATAATGAATCGCAATCTGAATAGCTCAGAAAGAGATAGTGAATCATTCCCCTAGTTCAAGCAGTTTGTTGTTCACTGGAGGCATGTCGTTTGGAGCTGTTTTGGCCCTGCTGCCATTCTGTTGTTGTTTCTTTCTGCCATGAGGTGATTGTCTTCAGTACCAGTCTAGAATCAATGTAGCCAGTCCCAATAAAGTAAAATCTTGAAACTAAGAGCCCAAATAAGAACCAATTACTTTAAGCTGTTTATATTAGTCATCCTATCAAAATAACACTAAAGTTGACTGATAACACATATAAAGGTTACAAAAAATCTCCAAATGCCAGGAAATAACAAACCAGTGATTTTTTTTTTAAAGGAGAATTCTTTGCTTATAGGTATAAATGTCTTGTCTTGAGAAAATCTATTTTTGAAAATCTCACATTCAAGAGATAATTGAGAAAAAGATAACTACCAAAAAGAAAAGTAAAGAATGACATTAGAAGAAAGCCATTGAAACCAGGAGGATGCTATTGCAATGGCAGCTGTGAAAGATCCTGGTGCCCTCAGATCACTAGTGAAACCTGGCACATTAAACACAGAAAGTCCTCTTCTCAGTGGAGGAGATAAAATACCTGTTTTCTTTCCCAGAAATCTGGAAGTGGATTTTGTTAATGACCTGGTGACCTTTTTGCTGTTTGTTGAGGCAAACCTCACCTACCTTTCGCTATAGAGTCAGACTTCACTCAAATTCCCCCAAATGATTATCCCAGACTCTTCCTTCCCATGATTTTTACCCCTATGGGAGCTGTCACAGTACTTTATAGCCTGATGACCTCTATGCTACCTGGGTCAGGAACTGCACTGTATTTTAGGCCTTTTAGCTATACAACCCACACTCATAAGCACTTTGTAAAGGGGTTTCTATGTAGTCACATGTTAAGCTTTACTGTGCACTTAGAAGTTGACTGCTTGTTGCTTGGAAAACTCTTTGTATAGTATCCTGGGGTTTTGTTGTTGTTGTTGTTGTTTTGTTTTGTTTTTTAATGTGCTATCAAAGTACTGTTTGGCATTAGGGTTCCTGATGTCTGATTTAGTTTGACGAAATCAATCTGAAGAGATTCTTGTTGTCATCTCTTCATGGTTTTGCTTTCCTGCCTGTACACCTGCAGGATCTTCTTCAAAAGACCAGCATATAAAACTAGACATGCCTGAGATCTTAATTTGACATTTATGCAGAAATCAGCACTTTCAGATGGCCATTCCTATAGTTCTATAATGCATGCACATATATATTACATCATTCAATGACAAGTAAAAAGAATTTCCTTTTGCTCTCTTTATAAGAAAGGGAGACCCCATTGTGTTTTAAATGATTTCTATATTTAATTTTTCACAAATTATCATTTAGTCCCTTTTTGTGTGTGTGAGAGAACTTTTCATTATAGCAGAGTTTAGTTCAAACTCGGTAGGTCGGTAGCATTTGCTGTTCTCAAACTCACTATGTGACCCAGGCTAGGCTGAAAGTCAGACTCTTCCTCAGCATTCTGTGTTCTGAGAAAATAGTTGTACATCACATCCGGCTTTTACTCATGCAGCCTTCATGACAGGAAATAACACTATTAAAACATAGTGGTTGCATAGAAAAGAAATTTTAAAGTAGGTAGCCATAAGTAAATTGTTTCCTATCACTTTCTCATGTACTCATAAAAAATGGTTACTGAAACAAAACAACAAAACCCCAACTTATATTATGAATTATTTATGAAGAGGCGAAATGATAGAAATACAATAGAAAATAGAATTTTTACAATTTTAAGGCCCTATTCGCTAACTATGCAAACTTAAAACAATCCATATTCGGGTTGAATTTCTTTGAATGGTTTAAGGTTATGCTACGTTCTTTGACATATTGTGGTGTTTGGAACTACAATATGAATCTTATTTCTCATTTCTTGTAACAAAACACAACCATTGATAAACTACATGGAACAATCAGTCTTGCAGGTTGACCACATAGGTCCATCCACTAAACAAAAACATCCTCACCAAACAACACCATATCTTATTTATAGATCACATCTTACAGGTAACAGCTTCCATAAAGCTCTCTTTAAAAAGAAAAACGTAGATTTTAAAACTTATAACAGCAATCCAACAGAATTGATTATTTGTTTTATTGAAAGCATATAAGATGAAAAATTTCAGGGTAGAGAGAGTGATCCCCGTCATTGGTCACATGACACTGTTACCATGCCCATGCTTGAAAAAAAACAAGTCAGTTTTGACTGCACTGGAAAACATTCAAGCCTTTTATCTTAGATTCAAAACAGAGCCCAGGAAAAAGTCATAAAGGCGTAAAATGCGCACAAAACTGAGAAATGATAATCCAGCACTAAGTGTCTAATCTGGAAATCATAAAAGTTTGTTTTTTAAAGTTAAAAAACATTTTAAGAAATCACAGAGATGCTCATCCTGAATGTCTCTTTGGTACTAATGGCACAGAAACTTTGCTAGGATTTTAATAGGTAATAATTAATCAACTCCTAATCAATATGATTCAACCTCACTGCAGAATCACTGCACTTACCCATGATGGTTAAGGCTGTAGCTTTTGTTAATTCTTCCTTCATTGACTCTATTACTTCTAAATTACCACCATCTAGGTTGCATCGGTTTATGGTTCCATTTCCAGAACTGATCCAATAAAGCTTATTCTCCACATAGTCTATCGATAGACCTGTAATTAAATTAAACAACTTAAACACAGTAACAGTCAGTCAAACTGCAATATTCACTTACCATCTCTTGATTGGAGTGGAAACTAGGTTAAAAGTTCACATTTTGGTTTCATAAAATAAGACTTTGCTAATAGGAAGTTAGATGTCTTATCTAGAGGAGGGAATTTAGACTTTTATTGGCAACTTCACAGTATTGAAAGAAATAGCAGCTCCATTTTATAGATAAGGAAACTAATACCCACAAAGCTAAGAAATCTGTGTTCTCCATACAGACACCTGTAGTTGCTGTGTGTTCCACACAATCAGAGTTGACAGAGAAACAAAGTCTCTGTGCATTCAAGTTGGCAACTGGACTCACTGTGGCAAAGCTTATAGGCAGATGTTAAGATGTGGCAGCAAACTGTTCCTGAGATCCAACAAGAGTATGAACAAAACATAGTCCTTCCAAAGCAAACGAACAACAGAAAGATGACCAAGAGGAAAGAAGGGAGAGAGAGAGAGAGAGAGAGAGAGAGAGAGAGAAGGTAGAAGGAGCTGACATGAGTTCAAGTGAACTAAGAGGGTGAGATTTCACTGGGACAGTCCTTCACTCCAGTGAGTCAAAGGTCAGAGAGACCATAAGGTATAAGTACCATTCCACTCACGGAGAACCACTCAGCTCACCCGCATAGTATTTCACCTGTGGATGGATGGTCTTTGTTTCAGGAGAAGCAGGAAAGGTTTACCAGCAAAATCACAATGCAATAAAACAGATTTTAGACATTATTTCTGTTGGCCACATCAGGTACTTTATTTTAACTACTAATAAAATTAGTCAGAACAAGAACAAATAATACAATGATGATGATATATAAATAAATAAATAAATAAATAAACAAATAAACAAATAAACAAATAAATAAATGGTCAGGTATGATAGTTTAAGATGAAAATCTTCACCTGTATTTTTTTTTTAAATACAGTCAGCATGGCTCTTCTGCATATTTCATGTACCTGGATATGCCTTGCCTAGTAGAAATACCATATTTTCATAGTTGGCAACATTTGTCTTCTACTTACATTTATGTCTAATCATGTTAAAGTGATACAAAGAATCAAATAAACATGCACATTTACAGGGCATCCTTTCTAAAATGTGCCGTTTGTCTGTGGCCATGAGAATTCTAAATTGTATCTGAAAATTGAGCCAAGTCAGTAGAGAGATGCATTTGTGATGACGGCTTCTGCCCTCCAGAACTCAGTAGAACTTGGTTTTGGCATTTTGCCCTTAGTTTGAAGGCAAGAACTGTTACAAGTACACACAGGAAAACCTCTGTTAGGCTTCCTAAGATGTAGTATCTGAAGGCAGTACATCGTATTGTGACCTCTTTATCTATGTACCCATGGGACACATTTCTTTCAGGGCCATGTGCCAGAAAAGGCTATATATTGGAAATATAAAATTTTAACTGATCATATTTCTGTCTTGGCTTTAGCTGCAAAACATCAGACTCAGATTTGTGAGTCATCTCCACTAGTCGTAAAAAGATTGAGTCTACACTATTAGTTTTCGTCTAGTGTTGATAGACAAATCTATTATTTTCTTTCACCTGGAATATTGAGATCAATAGTGCTGTCCAGCCCTTCTTAGGGAGTGTATTTGTTTAAGTTTCTTTAATCTTCTTTTTGGAGAGAGAGTGAGCTTTCTTATTGAACATGAGTGACTCCAAATTAACCCACAATTACCGAACCACTTTCTCAGCTACTGCGTATTTGGCAGTCTCGCTAATAGGTAATGTGTAATGTGGAATTCAGCAGAAAATGAAGTGACAACTGGACTACTGAATTCTAGTGTATATTATTCAATCTCTGCTCCTGGGCAGTACATGAACACAGAAAAGCTACTCTATCACTATTAGCTGATATTACAGTATGCAGAAAAGGTAATCTGTTAACAGAAAATCACATCTAAAAGTTTATTCCCCTGAAGTTGAGGCATGCTCACACATGAATAATCCATTATTAATTACATATGTGTTTATTTAATTTGTACTAGCTTAGAGTGAATTATAAATTTATACCTGTTGAGCAAGTGGTCTACCCTGAGGTACTCCCTCAGCACTACAAATTGACTGACTAGTTTTATTTTGATAAGTGGGGGCCAGGGAGATGGAGTGGGAAAGATAATTCAGTAACTAAAGTTGTTGTCACTCAAGTTTGAGGACTATCAAGTCCTGCTTAGCCATGTGTAAGGGGCAGCATGACATGCTTCCTGTCCCTGTAAAGGAGCCAGCAGGTCATGGTTGTTGTGGCCATAAGGCTTGTTTTTATAATAACGTACATGATTTTGTGTTCCTACTTTGAGGAATGTCCTTTCTGCCAAGGATAATAACTCCATGATAATCAGAAACAGATGAATCTGGGAAGCAAGGGCATGTCTATTTATCAGCAAAGTGGTAGAAAACTGTGACCTTCTGGATATCCCTTAAGGCTATGGGAAAGAACAGTGAAAACATGAGTCCAAAAAAGTATAGTTTCTCAACTATGCAAAATAAAAGGAAACAATATCCTATAAGGATCTTCACCAATCTAAAGGAACAGAGGCAGCTGCAAGAAGACCCAGCTTTTCAGGATACTAGGTAAGGAGATAAAGAGACTTAGGGAGTGGTGAAGGCAAGACCAGATCCCACCCAGCTAACTTTCTTGGTTGTGAGCCCAGCCTTTAATGACTAAGACATCTCTCTAGCACTGAGGCTGTTCCTTGGCAGAAGGACCTCAATGTAATAACCAGAACATAGGTAAAATGACCAGGGTAGTGATATTTACTCATAATCCCAGTAACATGAAGGCAAGGAATGATTGATATATGGCCAGTCTATGGTCAGCTATAAACAAGTGAGAGCTCTTGGGCCAATAAACAAGAGGTCTATACCTATGATGGACTTCTGGACTCAGACATACCTACAGAAAAAATTGTATATGCACACACATCCCAATTTGTACTCATACATATTCACAATACTAAAAGTATGGACCACAATGTTTAAAACAATGGAATTTTTAAGATACATTACTTATTCTCAAACTATATGGAAAATAGGAGTAAAAGAAGTGATTCACTCCATGTTTAGTTGCATGGCTTAGATTTCTACACATCTCTTAGAACCTTAACATTTTCAGATTAGTGGCTTTCAAATTCACAGAAGTTTATCTATCTATCTATCTATCTATCTATCTATCTATCTATCTATCCATCTATTTATCATCTATCTATATCATAAATGCTACTGAGATAATCCATATTTCTTCCTTTTTGTTAAGAAGTTAAATGTGTGAATATTTTTGAATGTGTTCATTTTCATATTTAGAAAATAGAATTTAAATCCTTTATAAGTTCTGTTATGAATTTAAGACATTTGGAAAAAGTTGAAAAGACAACTCAGCCTGTAAGGGCACTTTTCTTGTATGACTGATAATCTGATTTTTGGCATCTACAAAAAGGTAAAAAGAGAAATTGACTCCATAAAGGCCTCTGACCTCCACAGTGGAGACCCAGTATGAACAGTTTACATCCTTGCACATATATCGGGCATGGACAAACAATAATTAATTAATTTGACATGAAAATTCAAATGAAAGTCTGTTTTACTAATACTGATGTAAGTACGCTTAGAAACACTTGTGACTTATTGATATGAATGCTTATGATCATGAGATTATTTATTACCTGCCCTTTCATGGATGTAACCTTTTCTGTATTGGAGGTTTTCTCCTGATGACTTTTGTAAGGCTGGACTTGTGGATAGAAACTGTTTAAATTTGATTTTATCATGAAATATCTATTTTTCTCCACTCATAGTGACTGGAAAGTTTGATGGGTGTAGTACTCTGGGTTGGCATCTGTGGTCTTAGAGTCTGCAGGGAATCTGTTGAATCCCTTCTGGCTTTTAGTGTGGAGGAAATTTAATCCAGCAACGTGGCTGTTCTGGAAAGGGATCAAATTCCAAGACCTAGGTCTGTGTGGTCCTGATGGAATAAAAACATCCCACTTGCCTTTAATATTTCTAGCTGAAATACAAATATGCCCTTTAATTCTAAACAATGAAGGTAAAAAATAGTTACAGCCTTGTTTGAAAGTGAAAACTAATTTAGTGGCAGATAAAGTAATGAATGAGATCAAGACTTGAGAAAATGAGTCAAAAATAGGATCCAACCAACTCTCATGAGAACAGACAGGAAAGAGGGGCTACTTAATAGCAGTGCGGGGAGAGGGTGGGGTTGAATTCTTTTGAGCTCCTTGCATTTAGTTTAGGGCAGTTGAGGTCAGTTGATTTCCTGTACTTAGGTTCAATTGTGTTGAGTTTATGTAATCAGTGTGAGAGAGAGAAGGCAGTTATACTGGGGCACTTTTACTGGCATGGGTTGTAATTGAAGACAGAACAAGCCAGAGAATGCAAAAGATACAGAAGATTAGAACAGATATCCAGTTAATTTGTGGCCAAACAGAGCAATTCAGTAAGAAGCCAAGAGAAATCAGTTTAAATAAGTAAGCTTGGGGACTTTGAGTCAGAACAGCTAAGTTGAGCTAGCAGGCCAGAATTCAGAAAGAATTAAAATGGCCGAGCTTATTCAACAGTAAGCCTCCAAGATAAAAGTTATATTTGGTGAAGAAAATATACTTTTATAGTTTAGAGTCTCTATTGAGAAGCTGGGAGTAATCAGGTATGGTTTTACATATTACTTGTCCTTTTTCCTTAAACATTATGTCTTGATTCTCACATCTTTTAATGTATTCCAAAAATTCTCTTCATGTATTATTTACTTAATTATCTTCATTATGTGTGCCATATTAATTTTCTGAAAGAATATAAATTGCCAAACTAATGTAATTCTCAAATAACTGGTATAATACATACATTGATACATAAAAATGTTGTAATACTTTTAAACAAAATATTTAACTATTTATTTCTTTTATTATTAATAATGTGATTTTAATGTAACAATTATAACTATGTAGTTCATTTTATGTGTTTTATGTATCTTCTCTTTTAAAGTCACAAAATTAAATCAGTATATAAAGAATGATAAGACTTTAGAGAGATAAAAATTACCTAACATTTTTTATCATATACCAAATTTCACATGAAATCTTTCCTCCCTGATTATGAGTTATCGCTATCTGTAACATTATTAAAAAGCACTGAAACCCAGGTTTGACTAAAAATTCAGATGTCTAGTTATTAGCCCTTAACTCTGCTAGCTGGCATGCTGACAATGTGGGAGCAACACAAGCCTACCCATCTGTTCACAGCATCTTCATGGATTACCTTGTTCCTACCTCCTGGGAAGACTTTAGATGCTAAGTTTAATGAATGTACTTGTAAAATCCAAGGATTTCCCCTACTGAACAACTCTGTTCTCTCTTATGAGATCACAGTATAAGGGACAATTATTCAGTGGTGTTCCTAGAATAAAAATACTTCCCTAGGGTCAGTTAGTAATTATATGACACACTGGGCAGGGATATTGCTTGACAGCTAAAGTCCTAGTCACATGAGAGTAAGGATCTGGGCCATCCCCAGAACCCATTTAAAAAGCCAGGGTTTGTGGAACATGCTTGCAATCTCATGACTGGGATAGTGAAGACAAGCAGATTGTTGTGAGTTGTTGCTTGCTAGTCAGGTATAATTTATGGGCTGAAAGCTCCAAGGAGAAACTTTTGTCTCAAAAAGCTAGGTGTCAGTTCCTGAAGAATAATACACTCCATACTCACTCACATAGTAACATTCACACACACACACACACACACACACACACACACACACACTTACTGCATATACATGATGATGGAGTCTAATGCATAGAGGGCTCTCAGTAAATGCCAGGTATTCACTATAAGCATGTTTCCTTATGTACACTTAAAGCTAAGTTCTGTTGAAACCTTGAACCCATCACACTGGTAATTTCTGCTAATTTCAGATGATTTAATTATTATGAATAGGTTGTCCTTATTGGGCATGCTAGCAAATGCATGTAATCCCAGTTCTGAAAAATATAAGGGAGAAAAATTATGTTCAAAGGCAGTCCAGTCCACTGTATCGAACACAACAGAAAACAAAACAAAGATCACTGTGCATAATTATGCATAGTTTTCCATTATAAAGCAAAAAGTTATAAAACTTTGCATTATGAAGTGCGGTAAATGCCATACTTTGTTCTGTAGCATTTGTAACCCTCATAGTCAACAATAGGCAAGTATCAATGACATAAGTATGGAACTCAACAGGCTAAGTGCCAAGAAAACATACTAAAATGCAAATAGAAGATAATACACAGATGGTAAGTGGGCACCTGAGAAGATGTTCAGTAGCATAGAAAAATTCCAATTCTTATTATAATGAGTAGTACTATCCGTCTATCAGAATGGCTGAACTAAAAGTTACTGAGGTAGTTAAGAACCAATCACTAACATGCTATAGCTAGGAGTGAGCCACTGTGGAAAACCATCAGCAGTAGCTATCTAACCAAAATCAGGGGTGAGCAAATGTCAGTGACATGAGCTCTGTCCCTACAAGCATGAGAACAAGATTTATGATCCTAAGAGCTCAGGTAAAACAGGGCGGGAGTGTCTGATTCCTATAAGCCAAGCGCTGTTAATAAGAAACATCATCAGAGTGAATGAAGTGAAGAGCAATCCAAGAAGATAGGCAGTGCCAGCTTCAAGCCTACACATACACACACTCACTCACTCACACGCACCTACAAATACAAACATGCTACATACATACACACATAAGAAGGAACAAATACGGCCTTTCCCCACCCTAGGAGGGGTGTGCGCCCGAGAACAGTACTAA
>NC_034592.1:28420548-28421896 GCF_900095145.1 Mus pahari
AATTGGACACTTGGAAATTTATACCAGAAAAATAACAAATCCTTACCAATAAAAGCTGGTACTTGAATATTCATAGTCATTTAATTATAACTCTCAGAACTGCAACCACAGCATGTACCTTAAGTTTATGGAACACTCCACAGACAAAACAAAGAACAAATTCTTGTAACACATGAAACAATGGTAAAGACTCTACTGGAAGAAATCTGCAATGAAAATCCTGTCTCAAAAGATTTCATGACTGGCCAGCTACTCTGCTCCCCTGAAAACAGCCCAGACTGAAGGCATCCCAGGAGGTCCCCTGAGCAGAAAGAATAGAAACATGCAACCTCAGGAGGTCGGAAGTGGGGGTATCTTCTAGAATGTACCAGTGACCTGGGAGGTGAGAGACTCTCAGGACTTAGATGAAATGCTCTACACTGGGGAGAGGGAACTTGTAGAGCCCATCTCCAGCAGAAAGACAGTGCATCAAGTAAAGGATGGGGGTTACCATCCATAGTCAAAAACTCTGACCCATAATTGTCCCTGTCTGAAAGAACTGCAGAGACAGAAATGGAGAAGAGCCTGAGGCAAAGAAGGTCCAGCAACAGGTCCAAATTGGGATCTAGCTCAAGGGGAGGCCCCAAGGCCTGACACTATTACTGAGGCTATGGTGTCCTCACAAAAAAGGGGATCTAACATGACTGCCCTCCAAAAGACCCAACAAGCAGCTGAAAGAGTCAGATGCAGATATTTACACCCAACCAATGGACAGACCCCTGCGGTTGAATTAGGGAAATGCTGGAAGATGCTGAAGACGAAGGTGACCCTGTAGGGGGATTAGCAGTCTCAACTAACTTGGATCCCCAAGATCCCTTAGACATGGGGCTACCAATCAGGCAGCATACACCAGCTGATATGAGGCCCCTGACACATATACAGAAGAGGGCTTCCTGGTCTGGGTTCAGTCAGAGAAGATGCACCTAACACTCAAGAGACTGGAGGCCCCAGGGGAGTGGGGAGGTCTGGTGGGGTAGAGGTGGGGGAGCATCTTCGTGGAGATGGAGCAGTGAGGAGCAGGTATGGGATGTGGAGCAGTCAGAGGGTGGACCAGGAAGGAGATGAAACCTGGCCTGTTAAAAAAAAAAAAGATTAAATAAAATTAAAGAAAACAACAAAAAAGCAGAGGTGTTATGTCAGGAAGGAAGTATATGTGATATTAAATAGATGTGGTAAAGAGTAGTCATCTATATACATGGCAGTATGATATACATATATACATATATATTAAGAAATCTGGGTAAAAGATCATAGCAGCTTCATTTGTAATAGCCAAAAAAAAAAAAAAAAAAAAAAAAAAAAAAAAAAA
>NC_034592.1:28422610-28427463 GCF_900095145.1 Mus pahari
GAAGAGGAGGAGGAGGAGGAGGAGGAGGAAGAAGAGGAGGAGGAGGAAGAGGAGGAAGAAGAAGAAGAAGAAGACAACAACAACAACAATAACAATAACAACAACAACAACAATGGCACAAGTGAGGAAGCTTGAATCTCATTTAGAAAGGGAATAAAATAGTCATAAGAGGCAGATCAAGAGAGGGATGTAGATGGGAGAGGGGATGGGGAGGGGAGTACTCAAGGATCAGATAATCCTAAGAGTAAATTGAAATATACAAGTGATGGGGGTAGGGAGGCGGGGGCATCTTCAGAAAATGACAGAGACCAAGGATAAGGGAGGTGCTCAAGAATCAATGAGGGTGACCTTAGCAGCAACTCTTAACATTGGGATATGGAACCTGAAGAGGCCACCTCCTGGAGCAAGGCAGGAACCCCAGTGGATAAATAGGGACAGCAACTTAAAAATGTTCCACCCAAAATTTACCTTATCTATAAAAAAATGCAGGCATGTGAGATAGAGCAGAGACTGAGGGAATGGCCAGCCAATAACTGTTTTAACTTGAGACCCATTCCAATCTCCCAGCACATACATAGCAGATGGTCTTCATGCAGTTCCCCAAAAAATACTGCAACCGGGCTATCCCAAAAGCTGTTGCCTGTACATGGGATGTGTTTTCCTAGTTGGGCTGCCTTGTCTAGCCTCAGAGGGAAAGGATGTGCCCAGCCCCTCGATGACTTGATGTGCCAGGATAGGTGGGTGGGTGGAGGGCACACTGGCTCAGAGGAGAAGAGGAAGAGAGAAAGGATGTGGAAGGGAGAGACCACGAAGGGGCAGTGAGCAGGAAGTAAAGTGAATGAATAAATAAAAAATAAATAAATAAAATAAAAATAATAACATTAAAAGGAAAGAAATCTGAGTAAGACTGCCATACTATTATAGTCACCATCTTGGTTAGGATGTTGCACCATTGATTTGTGTAATTCTCCCAGTGGAGAACATCAAATAATGATTACAGGTGAGCTCTCTGCATTAATTTTAAAATATCTTTGAGATTACATTTATATTATTTCCCCAAGTCCTTTACTTCCTTCTGTTTTTCCATGTGCCCTCTCCTTGTTCTCTGTCAAGTTCATGTTCTCTTTTTCATTAATTGCTGCTACATGTGTATGAACACTTAAAATAAACATATGAATTCCTAAGTACAAAAATACTACATGCTCAGTCTCTTTAGTATTACTGGTGTGCATGTTTTTTTGTTTGTTTGTTTGTTTGTTTGTTTGTTTTGGCTGCCCATTTGGTGTTGTATTGCATATTGGAATGCTCTGTGTTAAAGAAAACTATTTTCTCCTGCTCTCAGCATTCCTTAGTTTCCTATCTTTCTTTACCTAGGGTTGAAGCCTTTGGGACTTTCCCTTTCCATATTATCATGTGTCTTGATATTGTTCTTGTTCGGGTTACTTTTAGGCAATCGTTTTGTTCAGTCTTCAGGGATGTAACCTCTCTGACATTCCTAGGAATCACAACCTTAAAGAAAATTTCCTATTCCTTTGGCCATTAAAATCTTTTTTTGCCGTCTGCTCTGCTGTAATGTCTCTTGAGCCTTAGTTTCAGGAATTAAATTGTAGATGTTTCCATCGAGGCTGGCCCAAACAACTCTGCATTTACATTGGTTGTGGTTTCTGGTAATGTCTGTCTATTATAAAGAGAAGTTTCAGTGATGTAGGCTGAGCACTACACTTCTTATGTACACACACACACACACACACACACACACACACACACACACATAGGGAATATGCTTATTTAGTAAAAAAATGGTTTTAAGGTCTCCTTCAAGATCCATGACTTTACTAGCTCCTTATAGCTAGATATTCAGTATCAGGCATGTTGAGTAGGCCTTAAATCCAATTAAAAATCAGTTGGTTACCACCAAAGTAAGTGTAGAGTGAGAGTGACATGATGGTCCTTGTGGTTCACAGGCATCATCCCTGAGTAGACTGCTGGTTGATTCCCCTGTTTACAAGGTCACATGTTGCCTTCTCATACCAAGAGAGAGGCCTTTCAAATGAGGCCAGACAGAGCTGGTTTCTGTATACAAAGTCCTAGGAAGGGTGACACTGACTAACTAGCCAAAAGCTTTCTTTGACGCTTACAGGGTAAAATTCATAACATGACCACATTTTAAGCATAAAATTACTTTATGTGTCAAACTAAAATCTTCTGTCAGGTATACTGCTGTAAATATAATTCTATTCAAAAATTCCATTCGATTTTTAGTATTAAATTCAACAGTAGCTAATTGGAATATTGGTTTGCATTTAGAAGCAATAAAGTTATTCAAACTGTTGAAGGCTGATATTCCTCCACCTCTAATGGCATGCACAAATAACTTGTACATTGGATGTTTTGATATGATTATAGTTTTTATGTCAATTGTGTCACATATTTAAATGGAGAAGCAATAAAGCAAAGGAATCTGTCAGTTACAATAACAACACAATCCTATAGGCTAGAAAGTTTAGGATGTCAACTTCTTACCATTTAAAACTGGCATTTAAGGATTTGGAAATAATGAACTGTGAATCATGACAACCAGAGGGGAGAGGATTCCTGTATGGTCCTACATGCTCCAAAAGCCTTCTGCTGTGCCATAATTAGCCTGCATTTCTATGGCTACCAAAGTTCTGGAAATTTCTCTTTTCCCAGCCCATGCATCAAGGAATCCTATGATATTTTTTTTTTTCTCTTGCTCTTCGCTTGAAGTCAGATGAATGAAACTCAGTAAAATGATACTCAAAGAAACGATCTTCTCTGGTCCCAGCATCATGGTGAAGGCTGAATATGACTTTAGAAACATTTGATTTTTGATTTCCAAGTTAAACTTTTGTTTCAAACACTGATCTCTTTCAAAAAGTCACAGTTTGAGGATGTATGAGATAATCGACTCTCCAGGAAATAGCTACCATGTAATTAATGTAAAGAATTCTGTAAGTGCTTAGATGGGAGTTACTTTGGCTATTTTTATTGTAAAGTAATAGGTTGTACTGGATCAGAGGACCCAGACTGGGGTATAACATAAAGGCATAGCTTTGTGGAAGGAAAAAAGTGCAGCTAATGCTAGTAAGAAGTCAATACTTCTACAAAGCTACTGGATCTGCGCTTCATATTCTGCACTGTTAAATAAAGCATGGTAGCAATATCCAGGAGATGAAAATCACCAAACATATGCCTTTTCTCTCCTAATCACCTTGTTCCTTTCATGAAAATTGTCTGAGGAAAGTGGCAGGAAGGTAGAGAGGTCAGAAAGAGTCATCATTGCATAATTGTTCTAATTATTTGCAATGACAAAGTAAAAATATGAGTAAATAATGTAGTAATAAATGTGAGTATGTTTTAATTCATGCTATTAAATATTATGTGCATCAGAAGAACTATTTTCTATTTATTTTTTCACACATTAATAGATGCATTCACAGTGCCATGGAATTCCAATCTAGAAAGTGTCTCAGGGGAGTAGTTCTGAAAGCACTTTCCAAGTGATTCACAACAGCATGGATTCTTTGAGAAGTATTTTCTCATACGGCGTAACCTTGACTTTATATTAAAGAGAAATTTTATGTAAAACTATAAAACTATTGTGTCAAGTTATTTGCCTCATAAATATTAATCATGGTTAAAATGTTATGACAAAAGATCAGATAACATGTACCACGCCTTGAATTTATTTTAAGCTCTGTAAAGCCTCTTGAGAAAGACGAAAATTATTACAACTAATAGGATTGGCATAAATGAGGAATTATTGCAATAAAATCAGGTTTCCTCTTCTTTATTTCCTGTGCTATGAGGCTTTGTCAATAAGACAATAACTAGATCAATGCCGTTTATCTCTGCCTATCGCTTCTTCCTGTGAGATATCTCTGGTTGAGTTCTTAATCAAAGTCAAATGGATACAAGTGTAACTCTGCAGGGCGAGGAATTAGTAAGCAATATAAGCCAATAGAAAGTTTAGAAGCCAAGTCTTTCCACTTTCCTTCCAATCTAAACATGCATTGTTTATAATTTTTCACACCACTCTTCAAAAAATGGCCACATAGTAACAAATATAGTAACCTTACCTATTTCCTGCTCAAACATAAACTGAAAACATATTTACTGAAGATGTTCTCCTGTGCCAACTATTGAGCTGAACTCATGACACAATGGTAAAACAGACTATTCCCAAACTTTATCTCCAAGTGAAAGGAACAAGAGTTAAAAGGCAAAATGAATAACACTAACGATGTAATTTTGAAGAGGTTTCAGTCCAGTCAGGAAGGTCAGAGAAGCCTTGTGAAAGAAGAAACCCTTGGTTTATTAGAAAAGACAAATCAGTTAAAGAGAATGGAAGACATCTGGGCAAAGAAAAATCTCTGAGGAGGCAGCCTTAAGGTTAAGTGCCTAACCAGCACAGAGAATCAAAAAAGGTTTTACCCTGGTTCCACTGCTATTTTAGTTTTAGATGACAAAGTATGAAGACACTGTCATGATCTTTCTTGTTTGTTGCCCAGACACTGTAGAAGTTTAAATTTGTCTTCCTTTTCCTATAACCTCCTTTATATAAGCACATACAAAGTGAATCTGTCCAATCTCTTACTCTGCTATTATTTAAGATATAAATATCATCAAGTAGGTGCTATGTAGGCATCCAAGGTGCTTTCTGAACAGAAGATATTTTGTATATAAAAACTCTTACTGAAAGAAGTACAAGGTGAGTGTGAAGATGTTAGCTAGCCTGCCTGTCTGCTGCCAACTTGCCTTCCTTCCTTCCTTCCTTCCTTCCTTCCTTCCTTCCTTCCTTCCTTCCTTCCTTCCTTCCTTCCTTCCTTCCC
>NC_034592.1:28427583-28428583 GCF_900095145.1 Mus pahari
TCCCTCCCTCCCTCCTTCCTTCCTTCCTTCCTTCCTCCCCCTCCTTCTCCTTCCTTCCCTATACCCTCTCTTCTTCCTTCCTTCCTTCCTTCCTTCCTTCCTTCCTTCCTTCCTTCCCTCCCTCCCTCCCTCCCTCCCTTCCTCCTTCCTCCCTCCCTCCCCTTCCCTCTCCATCCTTCCTTCCTTCCCTATACCCTCTCTTCTTCCTTCCTTTCTTCTTTCCTCTTCTTTCTCTGATTTTTTCCTCTTTTTCTTTCATTCTATAAATTTCAATACATACATTTTTTCTGTGGCTACAACTTACACTTTTCTGAACTGTTTCTTATTCTAATCTTCCACTAAAAGAAACACATTTTTATAATTTACATAACATTCAGAATTAATGTTAGCATATGGTAATAAAGCTAGCATATGGTAGATTCAATATAATAAAATAATTTATTACCTTCCACTTAGAAAGAATGTCTGGTAAATGCATTGCTGTTCATCTATCATAAAAAGGTTAATATTTCTTCTATATAAAATTGTGTTAAACATCATGCAAATCAGAGTTTAGATTACCATACATCGGTGGCCACATTTGTAAATACATAAGTATGCAAACATATGTATATGCATACGGACAAGTGTGTGAATAGATAAAATAGAGCTTGTTTTCAGAACTTGCAAATCTATTAATTATAGACCTTAGAGTTGCTGAGGAAGAATTTTGTGGATGTGATTACCATTTTTAATCCACCAGCCTTTAAAAGAGGAGAAAACCCTCAAAATTAGGGATGACTTGGTAGACTACATTGAATGAATTGTGCTATCTATAAGAAGAAAT
This sequence comes from Mus pahari, assembly GCF_900095145.1. Lineage (NCBI taxonomy): Eukaryota > Metazoa > Chordata > Mammalia > Rodentia > Muridae > Mus > Mus pahari. The sequence continues at coordinate 28,428,410 of NC_034592.1, forward strand.
TTGGATTTGGGCCTGACCTGCACATCCAGCCATTGCCTGATCATTTCTATACTGTCATTTCCCATAGACCACCAAAGGCTGTTAGCTATTTCTTCTTCTTCTTCTTCTTCTTCTTCTTCTTCTTCTTCTTCTTCTTCTTCTTCTTCTTCTTCTTCTTCTTCTTCTTCTTCTTCT
>NC_034592.1:28428719-28432354 GCF_900095145.1 Mus pahari
CTCTCTCTCTCTCTCTCTCTCTCTCTCTCTCTCTCTCTCTCTCTCTCTCTCACGTACATGAAAACACATAAACTCCACATGGTCAAAGAACAAAACATACTCACATTATTTACTTGCTAAAACTGAAAACTGTGGATCTGATGGGTGAAAAAAATAATAGTGATGTACAAATTTTCTTAACAAGAATATATTAATAACTTTAAAATAAGTTGAAAGTAGAAGTATCTATAGAGGAAAGGCTTAATTTTTAAATGGCAGCCCAAGCCCAAACCATAGCTTGATATCTGTATGAACGTGGACTTTCTGTTAGACTTCAGTACTTTAACAGTACTACTAGCAAAATAAAAATTCTCCAAGAAAAATATATGGTCGATACAAGCTAGATTTAGCTATAATATATACATGAATATATATTTAAAAAATATATCTGAGTCTCTGAACTTAACTCCCAGAATTATACAAAGTATATATGGGGCTGGAGATATGGCTCAGTGCTTTAGAGCACTGACTGTTCTTCCAGAGGTCCTGAGTTCAATTCCCAACAACCACAGAGTAGGTCATAACCATCTTTAAAGTGTTCTGATGCGTTCTTTGGTATCTGAAGATACCAACAGTGTACATACATATATAAAATAAATAAATCTTTAAAATATGTATAATCAAAGTCTTTTTAAAAATTTTTTAGGTAATAGAATTACTCACTTGAGAAACTTCCTGAAAGATACACACACAAAAAAAAAATCTTCAAAAGAAACATCAAATGATTACAAAACATCTTATGTAAAAATCTTGCAGAATTCACTAAGAAATTATGTTAATAGTCCACATCTTAGCCAACTGACTAATCGAAGGACCTCCAGTAGCCTGTTCTCTAAATTTTAGTTATCATTTCAACTTTGCCCTCCCTCCTCTGATGTACTACTAACACAAAGATAAATTTATTTTCTGTACCACTAAAAGCAAAAATCTCAGATGCTTTAAAAAGCAGGGTGGTTGTGATCACATTTAAAGAAGCCGACATTCTCTGTCATAGAGTATGCATTTATGATCATTATCCAGAACTGGCTACTAAGAAGGCTTTATGAAGTGTGAGTTTTTTTTTTTTTTTAAACTCAATGATTTTAGCCTTGAGCATTCTACATATGTTTATTTATATTCTTATTAGAAGATTATGCCATTTTCAAGAGTTTTATATTATGAAAAAGAATGATTTAATGTTTCAGGGCATATATGACAATGTCCTGGAGCATTAACTAAATATGGAATTGTTGGAATTGTTGGAACATGTGATGTTGCCTAAGGAAACTGCTATTCAATGCAATCCTAGACTGGGTAGCAAAATCTCCATTTTATAGAAATCAGAATAATTCCCTTAAAAAGTAAGAGATTTATTAAAGCCATAGAAATTGTCAATAATTGTCAAAGTGGTATGATAAACAAAGATTTGGGAGGGGGGTGTCCCTAAACATCACCTCAAACACTACATCCCCAAAGGCTGCAACAGAGACATTCTACGGAAGTATGAAAGCTTTTAAAATGCTGTCTAGGGTCTGTGTTTCTAAAGCTCCCTTTTGCTCCCATGCTTAGGTGTTGAAGGACTCGGACTTCTTAGTTTGCCTCAGTAGTCGAGGACAGTCTGTAATTTGGCAGCCCAGAATTGCTTCTCATGAGGCAGCTAGAGGCAATCTCAGGCAGAGAAGTACAACTTAAAAGTTTTACAAGAGTGCTGTTTGAAATTTTATTTTAAAGCAATTGTCAGAGACAAGAGTAACTGAAAGGAAGCAAGTATCCAGCATTTGTCATGTCACTGAAATTAACATTGAAGCCAGGCATGGTGGCGCATGCCTTTAACCCCAGTACTCAGGAGGCAGAGGCAGGCGGATTTCTGAGTTTGAGGCCAGCCTGGTCTACAAAGTGAGTTCCAGGACAGCCAGGGCTATACAGAGAAACCCTGTCTCAAATAACAAAAGAAAACAAAAACAAACAAACAAACAAAACCAAAAAACAAAACAAAATAAACAGAAAAAAAGAAATTAGCATTGAGTGCAAAGCATCGCAGAAAACAAAGGCAAAGTAGAAATATAAACACTAACCTTCCCTCATTCACCTCTCCCCAACTTCACCATCTCTCAGTCAGCATCCTTTATTTCTCCCCTCCCACTTCAATCCCTCATTCACCTTCCCCCACTCTCCTTTCCTCTTCTTCTTCCTTCCCCATTCACCTGTCCATACAAATGTCCTTTGTTACATGCAAGCTTTTGTGGGAGTTTTACTTCGATATTTGAATATGGGTCTCGCTATTCTGTATCAAAGGAGGCAAAGTTTTCCATATTGAAACAGACACATAAATTAATATTTTGGTGTAACCCATGATTCCCAAATTACAGTATAAAGAATTGATTTCTCATCCTAGCTCTCAGCCTGGCACATTCTGAGCAGCCTCAGACGAGCTGCAGCTGAACCTCCTCAGTCTGAAAGGAATGCTTTGTGTAGATCTGGACCTTGTGCATCTAGTTTCCTTTGCTCTGATTTCTTCACAGGAGGATTTGCATTTCAATCTGCCCCAAATTTCTAACACTAGTCTATATTTCAACTGTGTACAAATCTCAAAACAAATACTACAAAGAAAGGAGGTAGTAAGTATGTCGTTTACACCAGACAGATTGTTTTAGGCTACATAAAACGCATTGTTTCAAATCCTTGGGGTACTGTACCTATTTCATATTACAATTAAGAATAAGCTACTTCAAGTCAGTGTATTTCCATATTTTTAAAATGAAAATAAGTATGGATGGAAAACTTCAAGTTATATTATTTTCTCAATTTAAATGTATTCTATATACAACTCAAAGTCAAACTATGGTTTTCTATTTTCTATTTTCTATTTTTTATATTTAATGCAAAAGCAAAGCCAAATTATGTCTTTTTTTAAAGGAACTTTGAAATTACAAGGAAATGTTATAGTTTATGCCTCAAAAAGATAAAAATGTAAGGAGAAATAAAACAAAATATGAGGGTTAAGAAACTGTATCAGTCCACACACACTTACTTGTTACATCTTCTCTTCTAAAATACTTTTTTAGAGATTTTATAGATGTTTTATAGGAATAGTTCAATAATGTCAACACTGTTCTTTCTTTTTTTTTTTAATGGAGTGTTTAAAATGATGCCCCAATTTTCCTACCAAAAAGATTTGTTTCTCTGTCTCAATGACAAAAGTCTTACCTTTTTGCCTTTGAAGAAGTTCAGAGAAAAATACGATGAATTGACATATCAATTACTTCTACCTAAAATCATCCAAGGAGCTCGAATTTTTTTTTTAAATGGACCCTTAACCTAGTTTGTCCTTTGTGAAACAAGCCATCCACACATACTGTTTAGTGACACTCCTTCATGGAACAAGGTGGGGCAAATCTAATCACTACAAACTGGAAACTTGTTCACAGTGAATTCAAATAAACAGACTCTAAAGAAAAAGTTTTCTTATGTCTCATATGTCCCATCTGCATATATCTGTTAAAAAATGACTGTACATCACTGCTATAGCACAGATCCTCCTTGGTGCACATTCCTTCCAAATTAACTATTCAACTGTTTATATATATATATATATATATATATATATATATATATAT
>NC_034592.1:28432509-28471787 GCF_900095145.1 Mus pahari
TATATATATATATACATATATACACATACACCCACCCACACACACACACACACACAAACATATATATATATATATATATATATATATATATATATATATATATGTGAGTATCATGCTTGGTCATTTCTTTGGGCTTAATGCTTACTGGAAGACACTCATGGTCATGTAAACCTAACCATATCTTTGGAAATCTCTCTTGTTAATTATATCTTGTGCTACTTAGGATCCTAGAACTAAAGGAAGGGCCCTTTAGAATTTAGTAGGCTTGTTTCTGCATCCACTGTTCTGTTCCTTAGAACTATATATTAGTTCCTTTGTCAGTACCATACAGTTTCATGATTATAGCTTTCTGCAATTGGTCAGGATTGGGCACAGTGATATATCAACTCTGCCCTTCTTGCTAGAATTGCTGTGTCTATTTTGGGACTTTTTATGCTTAAATAACAATTCTCAGATTGACTATTTTAGTCCTATGAAGAACATAATGGGGATTTTGATGAGGGTTGTATTGAATATCACTTCTGAAATATATTTATGTTTACATTAAGTCATCCATAAATATGAGAAATTTATCTTTCAATCTTTTTCAATTTATTTCTTGAGGTTTATAACTGAGTTCTCTCATAGCTTGTGTTAGGTTTGCCTACCACATACTAAACAAGAACTTTCTATTAAGGTATATTCCCAGATCAGCTACTGACTGCTGTATGTTGGGTTTGTATCTAGCTATTTTGATAACGTGATATTACATGTTTTAAGAGTGTTTTTGGTGGAATTGGGAGGCCCTTTCTGGTGTTGAAACATATTTCCCCTACATCATATACTTGGAAACAAACAGCCTTTCAACAAGTACAGCAACTAGACAGCCACTTACCAAAGACCTACACCGCATTCTGATCACTACTCTGTACAATCGAACTCACAATGCATCTGAGATATTGAGGAAGACCTGGAATTCTGAAACAGCTTGAGGAAACCATCAGTGAAACAACAAAGCATAGTTCTGGACAAGGACCTTCTGAAAGGAAAATAACCTTGAGAGTTGACAATTTGGATTGATGACATTAGAAAGCTTTTTCATACCAAAGGGAATAACTGCCGGAATGAAGACACAGCTGCACATTGGAAGGAAGTGGTTGCCAACGACATGCTGGACAGAGGTTTACTGTATAGAATATACAAATAACTTCAAAAATGAAGCATCTAACAAGGAGCAAAACTATCTAGTCACTACATGACCAAATGAATTGAATTGAAGTGATCAGGAAAAGAAATGGAAACTACCAAAAAACAATGAAAAAAAAGGGTTCGACATTCTTAACCATAGGAGAGATGCAAATTAAAATAACTTTAGGAGCTGGGGAGACGGCTCAGCCAGGAAAGTACTTAATGCATATGTATTAAGGCCTGAAATCAATACCCAGCACCCATGTAAAAAGCCAGGTTTAGTGGTATCCACATGTATCGGAGAGATGAGGAAAAGACAGGAAGAGCCTAAGGGCACCTTGACCATTCAGCCTAATATCCATAAAATTTCTCAGACCTGAGGTTGTCCTCTACCCACCAGCTTTACGTGTACATGTGAACATATACTTATCCATCCCCTCAGACACGAACATGCTCATATATGTATACAAATATACAGTCAAAATAAATAATAATCAAATAGAGGAAGAGAAGGAAGAAGAGGAGGAGGAGGAAGAGGAGGAGGAGGAAGAAAGAACACTACTGCAGGGCATGTACCTGAAGGACTAAGACAGAATAGCATGGAGATTTTTGCTTATTTGTATTTATACATAGTTTACATGACTGATACTAGCAAAGACAGAAATTAGTTTAGAGGTTCATCAACAGAACACCTGATAAATATGATACATATATAGAACAGAATTTTATTCAGGCTTTATGGATTTATGCAGAATTTAATCATGACATCTTCAGGAAAACAGTACCCAAGATCATACTATAAAATGAAACAGGCCAGATTCACATACACACACACAAAATTATTACATCCTCTTCCATACATGGACTCTGTATTTAAATGTCTTTGTGTGGCTCTGAAATTAAAGTAGAAAAGAGTCTATGAGAAGAAAGGAATTAATCTAAAGGGGCATGTTCTGGTGAGCTCTTGTCATCACAGCTATTTGAGAAGAGAGAATGTCGGTTGAGAAAAATATACCCCACTAGACTGGCCTCTGGGTGAGCCTGTGATGAAATTTACTAATTAGAAATTGATATGGGAGGATCTGGCCATTTTGGGTGGTACCACTCCTGAGCAGGTAGTCCTAAGGTGCTATAAGAAACTCACTTCAAGGGCTGCTGTGACAGTTCGGACCTCCATGATCTTGTCCTGAGTTCCTGCTTTAACTTCCTTTGATGATGGACTGGAACAGGGAGTTTTAAGTGACATATCCCCATGCCTCCCTGAGTTGCTTACGGCCCTGGTTTCTGTTGCAGCACTAGAGACTGTAACTGGGATAGGAGGGGAAGGGCCCTCTAACAAAACACCCATTGTATGAAAACGGAAGGAGATTGTCTGGGGGAGAGGGGGGGGACAGTGACAGAGCTGGGAAGGGAGGAAAGCAAATGGAAGTACGCAAATATTCACCTATGAGCTGCCTCAGAGATGCCCAGACAGTGTTTGTGCTAATGAAAAGCATCTCACAAAGAGAAAACAGGTTTCTTGGAACCAAATGTTCCCTGACTTAATTTATATTACGGATCTGTAAATCTTCTCAGGGTTTAGTTCAAAGTCATGGAGGTATATCACATTAAAATTGTAATATTCATTTTTTTTTTAAAAAGTACTTACCAACTGGTTCCTTTTGGTTCTGAAAGAGAATCTTGCTGTTACTTCCATCCATATTTGCCATGTTTATTGTATTTCCATCTGTCCAGTACAGTTTCCTTAATTCAAAACATATGGATTAACATGTTATAAGCAGATCCATTTATTGAAAAGCAGCATATGTCAAAGAATAAACTAAAAATAATTATAGGCTAAGAATTAATTTTTTCCAGAAGACTTAAATATGTTGGCCCCCTATGTGTTTGCCTAGGGAGAATGCCACTCTTTTGCTTTCAGCTCTCCTTGAAAGACATTTATCTATTCTCATTTTCCTTCTACATTCCAGTCTAATGCTTAGCCGAGGTTAAAGTGAGCTACTTTCATTTTGTCCTTCATCACAACCAAATCCTCTTGGCTAAAAAGGAATTGCACGCTGTAGGTGGGAAGAAATTCATTTTGACCCTCCCTCCTGGAAGCTTTGTACTACCCAGGTTCTGTGACTTGCCAGGGACAAAGGCCCAACCACTCTGCACTGACCATGCAGTAAGGAAATGTTGAAAACCACCATTCAAAATAAAAGCATTATTTTCCTCAATTCTATTTCTTTTTTTTTTTTTTTTCTTAACTCTCATTCCCTTGAAACAACCACTAAAGAGATCTTATAAATTGAATTTCATCTGGATAAAAATCTCTATCCAAGACTCTGAATCTCTTATAATATCCAACCTCACATTTACATTTTGACTCTGTCCTCCACATATATATCATCTGAATTAAACAATTTTATGTAAAATGTAAACTAATGTGCAAAATGTTTTTTTAAAAAAAAAAAAACATTTAAAAATCATACTTTACCCTCTGACTGGGTGGGCTGCCAGACACTGCGGTTTATCGATTCCGTGGATAATTGAGGTTTTCAAAGAGCCATCTAATCTTGCCACATTAATTTGTGTTTCATCAAATTCTGAGCTAATCCAGTATAAATTACGTGATACCCAGTCCACTGCTAACCCTCTGATACTCTGAATATCTGTAAAACAGGATAAAGAAAATGGAGAGTTACTGAGGGTTCACATTCTCCTGCCTCTTCAGGTAAGTTATTTTCTGTCTAAGGGAAAACCTAATTTACACTTTAATTTGTCAGCTAAAATTGTGCAAGATTGTAATCTCATCCCCTTATCAACACTTCTTAAGGCATGTATAATCATTAATGTCTAACTGCTGAGGCAATAGGAAACCTGAAGAAACAATTATCATTAAAATTAGAGTAACGATCAATGATTCACCAGTGAACCCTTGCAAGACATTGGAGGAAGTCTTGTGGGCTGAGGTGAGTGACCAAGGTTTAAAGAAGAACTAGCTCGTGCACTCAGCACACACAGGTCTCCTTAGGAGAACGGACTGTATCTCACCAGCGAATGGGCTGTTAGATGCTTAAGTGCTGATTTGTTACTTATGGGAAGTAAAATAATTCAACTTTCATCAAACCCGGCACAGTTGAACACTTTTCAACACGGATAATTAACAGGAATTTAATGGAATCTGAGAACAAAACTAAAATCATTTTAACATTACTCCAAATGTGGGCTCTACAGTAATGTTGGAAACCTAATTAAGTGTGGATCCAGTACCACTACAGATAATGTGTCTGGACTGCTCTTCTTTGATTAGTGAATGGGGCATCTTGAAAAACAAGTGCAGGGATGCATATTAAATAGGACACTATAAGAGGAGATACACAGTAAGTTGAACTGTCAGAAATTATGGAATTTAGTAAAGTATAGTAGGGCTATTTTAGTACCTATGTGTGGCATTTAACAGCTCAACCCAGGACTTGCCTTTTTTGTATTTTGTCATTTTCTAATATTTGGTAATTGGAGGTTTCTTCACTCCTCTGTTCCTGGACCTGTGAAAACACTGACTGCTCAGTGGCTGTGGCAAGGGTGGAGGTCCTGGGTGTCCCAGTGGATCTCACGCATAGGCTACCTGCAGTACTGACCAGTCCAAGCAGCTGCGACTTCACACCAATGAAATCAATACATCTTCCGGTTCATAGGAAGCCAGCAAACTAGTTTTTTTTTTTTTTTTTGTTTCTGTTATTGTTGTTGGTTTTAACTTAGAAAGTAGAAAACTTCGGACTTATCAAACTTGCTAACAGAGCAGAATACGGCCGGGAGTCCAGTAATTGTACTGGAGCTGTGGAGCACAGAGGTGGTGTATTGCGTGGCTACTGTATTTCCAAGACCAGGAAGCTCTTCTTCAGCTGGTGTGGTTCATTACAGTGCCAGGTCCAGCATCACATCCTTAACCCACGCCTTCTGTAGGGTTCCCTGCTGACTCTCACTGATAAACTGCTGCCCTGATAAACTGGATGTGCACCGCCTTCACTGCACAATCTCATACTAATGTTTTGTTTGTGAGACGGAAAAACACGACACTTCATTGAAGTTAGACTTTTTCTCCTCATTTGGAATGCATTCCTTCTGCCCCACCCTCTACAGTTCACTGGCAGCAGAGGGGTGGTGCTATAAGAAAGAGGTTTCTGTTCATGCGCCAACCCTGTGGGCCTGGTTCTTTGTTATCAGTATCTGTTACAGAGATTATTTTTTTTTTCAGGATCTCTGCTCACTTTAACCTAAGGCAACTTACAAATAACAAAGGATTTCTCAGAATCCTCCGGAGGATGGAATGTTGCTCTACCAGACATCATGTTTTATAAAATACTTTTGCTTTCTATTTCTGATGCTCAAAATATTTTAAATTATTTTACTAATTGGAATATATATACGACCTTCTTTAATTTTAAAGCAAAATTCAGTAAATATTATCAATATATATTTCCAATATATTAAACATATCCTGAGACATATACAGCATACAATGAAAATATATGTTTGTAATGACTTAGTGAACTTATCAACTACAATCTGGAACTTTAAGAATATGTCAATACTCAAGTATAAGGCTGAAATGTGTGACAGTGTTTTTATCTGAGCACTTATCTGTTCAATCTCAATCAGAACTTTGTACCCTTTTGATGGACAAAAAGTGGCACTTTGGATTATCTGTTTGACAGTTGAAATCAAACTCGTATGCTTTTTTTCTATAACTAAAGTTCTGACTCACTGCTTTAGAGAACTCTCTAAACTGCCTATTAAGGACATAAAGGAAAATAGTAAAACAAACAAACAAACAACAACCAAAAAAAAGATATCTTTCTCCTCAATACTAAAAATATTGAAACAATATATTTTGAATTGTAACATCTGTTTTGTTTTGTTTTGTTTTGTTTTAATTAGGTCACACCAATACCTGGGAGCAAGTTTCTCAGAAAATTCATGTTTTCTCTGTTTTGGGAAAACCCACTTTCTTGAACTAACGCAGGTGATACATTCTTCAAAGGCCTGCATTACCAAAAATTGTTTGGGTACATGATAAATGTATTTTCAAATGTATGTCAAAATCAAAATACAGACAGGTGAATGTCTGCATTTTAAAAACACACATGCACACGCCCCCCCCACACACACACACCAAGTACTTGTCAGTTAAATCTATAAAAGTAATGATATAGCAGTTGAGAAAGTAGCAATCATCAAGACAAAATCCACAGATCTTTACTTTTTTGAGATATTTGCTGCTTGTTCTAATATGGCTCATTAGTGGGAGAACAAGACTGAATGATCACAAGATTACTAGAAAGATTTTATATATTATTAGCATGTATCATCCGAGATGAGTGGGAAAATCATTCTTGTTTTAAAAGAACAATTTTTTAAAAAACATTAACATCTTAACCTAGATTTTTCTACTATTTCTTTAGCTATATTAAAGTATCAGAATATCCCCATGGGATTAGTTTCCCATCTAGTAAGTTCTATGTCTAAGTTAACCTTTCTGAAGATATATGGTAGAGAGTTATCTATTAGCCTCTGACCTCTATTCATGCACACATGCATATGAATACTCATCTGTGTATGCCACCATACATAAACACATATAACACATACAAACAAACCACACATATTAAGTATCAGTTACTAAAAGCAACACTCCCATCTCTTCTTGCTCACTTCTGCACTAGCACTTCCAACCTCTATTAAGTATCAGTCATCTGAACCTCTTAGTTCTATCTTAGCTTTTGGGCAATGCCCAAATGCTGTCCCCTTCGTTACATGTCTCAGAGTTCTAGGCTAATATTTGTTTTGATTTTTTTGAGGAAGGATTTTAGGTAAACAATGCCAGTCCTGAACTCTGAATACTTCTGTCTTTGTATCCTTAGCTCAAGTCTTAGTGCTGGGTGTCCACCATCATGAGGCCATGGGTATTAGAACTTAGTATATGCAAGTCAACCAATCTCCTACCTGACCCACATCTCACCTCTGGGTTAAATTTTGTTTCAAATTTAGTACATTTCTGTAACTTTCTTATATCACTCCTGCCTATCATTTCTCAGTCTGCGGGTCTATCTTTGCAATTGTCATTTGATTTATTTTTCAACTTAGCTCCCTTATACTACCTTTAAATCTTACCTGTGGTTCCCAGTTTTGTCCTAATTCCGTGGGAGATAGGCTCCAACGTGAAACCTCTACTATATCTAGCTACTTCCTCAGCAGGGTATCCCAAAGATTTTCAGACCTCTGTGACGATGCACTCCTGAACTGGACACCCATTTTCCCCAAAGGCCTCCTTACCTCTTCCTTCCTCAGAAATTCCGTGTCAGAAATCATTTTGAACTGGAACCTAATGGTCTAAGATGCTTGCTTACCCATCCTTATTTCACTTAACCTTAAATTGTAGTCATGTAGTCACGTTTAGGAATACTGTCACATGCCATGTTCCTTGAGTTAATGAGAGGTCTTTAGCTTTTACAGCTGTGAAATACAGAACATCATTTCACCACTCTAATGCCTCAGTTGCAGAACCTAAAAGATGCTATAGAATTTCTTAATATCGTGCACATTAGAATGAAATCGTATATTCACTTTTCTAATTGAAAACATGAAAAGTGGGGATAGAGAGTATGGACCTTTGCCAGCTTTCCCTATGGAAGCGAAATACTCAATGATCAGCAGTTTTGGGCATCATTATGGCTACTTACATTTTTTTATATCACAGATATTGATATTATTTCACCACAGAAACTTTCTCAGTAAATATGAAAAAAATGGAGCATTCTGGCCAGATATGAGTTAACAGAAGAAACCCCATAACTATTTCAAAGTACAGATAGCACTGTTATTGTGGACCAGTGAGTGTCTATTTAATTCGCTCTGAACCCATTTTAGAATTATTACTATCATTTTTCAAACCATTATTACACTTAATAATTTTCAATATATAGAGAGGAAAATCTTACTTCACACTGAAAATAAAATAATTACTATATAAGTGAATAATATTTCAAACATGAATGGACAATCCTTAGATAAATTCAATTAGATTAAAAATTAATTGAGAATTCCATGTTTAGATGAACATGATACCTCCAGCACTGTTTAGGCTGAAGCAGTAGAATGAGCAGTTTGAATACGCCAGAAACATCAAGCTTCTTTGCCAATAAAAATGAGATTCTACTGAAAACGGCGCAGACTTTCATAAGCCCACCACTGTGTGTCTAGAACTCTTTGCTCACACTTCTGATGAATGACAACCTTTGGGAGGAGAAAGACAACAGATGCACTCCATCAAGTTACCACCAGGGGATCTGCCGAGAATGCTGAGTATGAAGAAGGCACATATTGTGAGAAACCTGATAAACACATATTTGAAGCGAAACCTTTTTTCCCCTCAAATTCATTAGAGGGAAAGACATGGCGGGGGGGGGGGGGGAAGGCAACACCTGTATGTCTGACAGTCTGAAAAGAGATTCAGGTGCAAATGAATCAGCTCTAATACCCCCTGGAGTCAGATAGAGAGGTTTAAAGTTAGAAAGCAACAAGAACCTCAAAATTTAATTCTATCATTAAAGGGGTAGATTTAAAACAAACAAACAAACAGAGAACATGTAGATAAAAATATGAAATACCAACACATGACCTAGTTTGCTTCTGTTTTCCTGTGGTACAACATGGGCCACAAGCAACTTAGGCAGGAAAGGATCTATTTCACAGACTTCCCAGGTCACAGTCTGTCCTGCAGGAACTCAGTGCAGAAAGGAACCTGAAGCCAAGCGCTGGGGTAGAGGTGACGGAGGAATACTGCTTACTGACTTGCTTCATAGCTTGCCCCTCCTTCTTTCTTTCTTTTATCCCCTGGGACCATCCAGCCAAGGATAACACTGGGTTGTTGCACATCAGTCATTAATTAAGAAAATGCCCCAGAGACTGGTCCATGGGCCTGTCCAATAGATGCAACTCAGTTGATGTTCACCCTTCCAAGGTGACTTTGCTTTGTATTAAGTTTAATTTTTTTTTTACATTTTCTACCTAAATTTTGTAATATTCTCCTTGTGTTGACTACCAGTAGTATCTTCAATTTTACTGAGGCACTCTATTGTGGAAAAGGATGAAAGAAGTCCACACTCGGGAGGGCTAACTGAGCTCTGGGGCTATTTTAAAGGGATAGCACTTTAAAAGGACGTCTGATAGAATTACTGTCCAGTGACTAGCAGTAAAATCCTAAATCATCTTATTACCACACAATGAAGGATACAGGAGCACCAATAGTGTGGACCAGAGGGTAAGTTTATTTCTGCCAGTTCCTCCCTGCGCCTTTGAATCTACAGTACAGTTTCTATGGCTGAGTTCTCTCATCAGTAGAATGGAAATTATTTATATAAATATTAGATATTCAGAAATTAAGTTGGATAGTATTTATGTCAAGTTAATGTTAGGTCATTTATCACACCCAATCAGTAAGCCTGACAGCTTGAATGACAGGTCCAGGCAGAGGCTCAAGTAAAAGCATTATTAGGGCCAGAGGCTAAAGCTGTTTGCTGCCAAGATCATTCTATGGATTATAAGGGTGTTTTCTCTTAGAATAATATTATATATGATTTTTGTGATAACTAATCTTGGTTGTCAACATGACTATACCTGTCAATGTCTGTAGCTGAGAAGTACAGTGAAGGCTTTTGTTGGGAGGGGGAGGGTGTTGTTTGTTTGTTGGTTGGTTGGTTTGTTGTTGTTTGTTTATTTTTGATTGGATATTTTGAGGTAGAAAGAGCCATCTTAAGGGCCACACCATCAGTGGCACAGTATATAAAAAGGAAGGTTTTGCTCTGTCTGCTTTTCTTCACCCTCTCTGGCAAGTTCAGTCCTGTTACAGATGCATTTCTTCCTTGGTATTAGGACCTACTTCTTACGGAATTCAAAATAGACTAAAGACCGGTGGCTTTCCAGGACTTCCCTAAAACTCCAGCACAAGACTGAGACAGCTTTGTGGACTCAACTCCTATGTTTATAAGGGAAAGTAGTACGTATTTCTCTTTCTTTTTGAGTTTTTGTACCGTCTGGGTATCAGAGTAACTGTGGCTTCATGAAAGGAATTTCATAGTGTTCAACATGTTTCTGTTTTGTGGGATAATTTCAAGAGCAGTGGCATTAGTTCTTTAAAAGTCTGATAGAATTCTGGGCAAAAACTTTTTGGCTGTGATTTGTTTGTTTGCTTGCCTGCTTGTTTTGGAGACTTTTAATGATGGTCTCTATTTCACTGGAGGGCTATAGGTCTATCTTTGATAACTTTGATAAATGGTACCTATTGAGAGGATTTTTTGATTTAGTTGAGCACAGGTGTTTGAAATATGTCCTTAAGATTCTAAGGATTTCCTCAGTATCCACTGTTATGCCCCTCCTTTCATTTTTGATTTCATTAATTTGGATAATCTCTCCATGTCTTTTAGTTTGGATAAGGGTTTGTCCATCTTGTTGATTTTTCTTTGTTTTATTGATTTTCTGTACTGTTCTCTTTGTTTCTATTGAATTGATTTCAGCCCTCAATTTGATCATTTCTTTCTTCTACTCCTCTTGGGTGTACTTGCTTCTCTTTTGATCTAGAGCTTTCAGGTGTGCTGTTAAATTGGGAACATGAGATCACTCCAGTTTCTTTACGTAGGCACTTTGTGCTGTAAACTTTCCTCAGAAAACCAGCGAACTACTGGCGAACTACTGACCACTCAGTGAACTAAGCAGAGATCACGTGGGTTCACAGAGACCGAAGAGGAAAGCGTGGTTACACAAGGTCCTTTGTGTATATGTTGCAACTATTACCTTGGTGTTCTTGTAAGATTCCTACCAGTGGGAGCAGGAGTTTCTCGGACCCTTTCACCTGTTCTTAAGACTCTTTTCCTCTCTTGGGCTGCCTTGTTTAGCTTCGATGTGAGTGCGTTTGCTTTGTTTTATTGTGTTGTATTTTGTCCTGCAAGGCTATAATTTCTTGGAGCCCTGTTCTTTTCTAAAGAGGAAATGAAGGAAGGGTGCATTTGGCGAGAGAGGAGATAGAACTGGGCGCTAGGAGGAGTATAGGGAGGGAAAACTGTGGCATGGATGTATTGAATAAGAAAAAAATAAAAGAAGACTATTTTCAAGAAAAAAGAAAAAAGAAAAACTGAGACGTAACAGAGGGCAACTATATAGGAAGTAAGAGCAAGGTCTGCAGAGCTCATCCACAGTGCTCCAAGAGATGTACAGGTACGTGATGTTGATTACTGTTGCAATTTGTGATACTCTGATAAGATCCAAAGCAAAACTGTCAAAAGTTCATCTCTGGTTTTGCTACTAAGAGAATGTCCCACTATTCTGTATTAGTTACTTTTTTGTTGCTGTGACAAAACACCATGACTGAAATCGGTTATGGAAGAGTTTTTGCCTTATCGTTCTATATGTATAAGGGTCCATATGTCAGAGAGGCATGGCAGCAAATAATAGGCATGGCCCCAGGTTCAGGTTGTGGAGACATCTCATCTATAAAGGCAAGAATGAAGAAACAGAATTCCTAGTGGGGCAAAGCTATTGATGAACAAGCATGCATCCACACTAAGTTTAAAAACTATCTTACAGAAAAGAATATATTGTTTACTGTTGAACCTATTTTTCTCAAGTATGGGACAATGTGCTAGCCATAACCTAAACTAAATTGTTCTGCATTGACTGTTCCAGGAAATGGCAATTATGTCTTGGTTTGAAAAGTTGTAATGACCATCTTGCAACCCGTACATTTGTTTGAACCTTGTTATAACTACCTTGTTATGACCGCCTTGCTATGTTCTGCTACTGGAACTCTGCCTATCATGCCCAACAAATTCTTCATTTCGAAACCCCCAACCTCATCTCTCTCATGTCTAATGCTGACTTAGGTTGAGGCAGCAGGTTTACATGAATAAAAAAGCTTGATTTAATTAATTGCTTGCTTTAATTAATTTGGTCATGATATTTTGGGTCAGTGGCTTTTTTCCCCTCACACTTTAGGATTAACACAGAACTCTCAAAAATATTCCCTACACACATCCTCCAGCAAGGTTCCAAACATAAACTTTCCCAAACAGTGCCACCAACTGCAAACACAGTGTTCAAATACATGAGTATATGGGCACATTTCTCACTAAAATATCCACATAATCTTTAGCAAGGCTGGGTTCTTGGGGAAAAAAAAGGTAAGTCTATTGAAATTGTAAAGAAGAAGCAGAAGAGGTACTTTAAGAGAGCCTGGGCCTCCACCTTCAGGTTAAACTGTCTGCCTTTGTGTTTGCCTCTTTATAGCGGAGCAATGTGCCAAGGATTCCTCAAACGTTGTCTTCTCTATCCAAATTTACAACCACAAAAGCAGTTAACTACACTTTGAAGATCTACCTGGTATTCACCTCTCAGGTGAATCCCAGTATATATCTTTGGTAAAGAGACCCTTCCAAAATAATGTTTCCCATGCCCTCTTTAAAGCAAATACCATTCTGCATATTTGCATGGAAATATAAAACACAGAAATCAGTTTTTGGCTATATACATGTAAGAAATTTGATGTAATCAGGATTTTTTTTTTCCCCTTCAGCAACCTGAGCTTGTCTGTGCTCTGCCTTGTCTGCAGGACAGAGTGCCAGTACCATGGGGGCTATCCTGCATCTCTTCCTCCATTTCTTCTCCTAAGGAAAATACTTGTCCAGCTACTAAAATACTAATGGCAGAAACCTGTCCCTTAGTGTTTGTAAACTGAATTTCAGCTGTATGCAGGTTTCAGAGCTGTGGAAGAGGGATGTTCACATTCTTGATAAAGGCCTTGAACTCCTTCCTGAACTCTGGAGGATGATCATTTCAGTGAGTGTAATGATGTCTTCAGGCTATGTACACATTTTACATCTAGCCCGCTTTTAAAAAAGAAAACCTGCAGACAAAGGCAATCATCATTGTATTTCCTCTGACTTTCCTATGAGTTAGAGATAAATATGATCACTTCTGACAAATATTAATTTGGTAAGTTGTTTTAACTGTCCTGAGATGAGACAAATTGTCCTAAATACAGGTACAAATCAGTTGTCGGGCTTGTGTTGCCCTGTGTACACCTACCTGAAGGTCCTGAAAGGATATTTTTAGGGACGCTGTTACTTGTAAACTTGTATTGCTCAGAGTAAGCACTTAACATCTTAAGAATTTAAATATCCCTGACTCCTGAGCTATTTCTCTTTATGGAAGAGGAAATGAAGAGGGAGAAGATTTGAATTAGAGGGGTCCTTCTGGGGAACAATAAGGAGTAGAGTGAGAAGGACATGTGGTTAGGATATATTGTATGAGAGGACAATCTACCTTCAATGAAAAAAATAAGATTAAAAACCTACCATTGATGGAAAGATCTCTCATGCTCATGGATCAGCAGGATTAACATAGTAAAAATTGCCATCCTGCCAAAAGCAATCTACAGATTAAATGCAATCCTCATCAAAATTTCAACGCTATTCTTTACTGATTTTAAAAGATTAATACTTAACTTCATTTGAAAAAACTTAAAACCCAGGATAGCTAAACAAATCTTTTACAATAAAAGAACTTCTGGAGGTAAGACTATCCCTGATTTCAAGCTGGACTACAGTGTTGTAGTAATCAAAAACACATGGCATTGCTATGAAAGCAGGTTGATCAATGGAATCAAGCCAAAGGCTCAGATGTAAATCCACACACCTATGGAGATCTGACTTTTGATTTTAAAAAGCCATAAATATGTACTGGAAAAAGAAAGCATCTTCAACAAATTGAGTGGGTCTAACTGGATTTTGGCCAATAGAAGAATGCATA
Source organism: Mus pahari (assembly GCF_900095145.1). Classification (NCBI taxonomy): domain Eukaryota; kingdom Metazoa; phylum Chordata; class Mammalia; order Rodentia; family Muridae; genus Mus; species Mus pahari. Next base: position 28,446,520 of record NC_034592.1, read on the forward strand.
TAGATTCATATCTATTACCTTGCAGAAAACTCAAGTCCAAATGGATGAAAGACATCAAGAGAAATCCAGATATACAGAACCTGATAGAAGAGAAACTGGGGAATTTCTTGGTACTAGAGACAACTTCCTGAACAGAACATCAATAGCACAGGCACTGATATCCACAATTAATAAGTGGGACCGTACGAAACTGAATAGCTTCTATAATGCAAATCAAAATGACTTTGAGTTTCTATCTTATACTTGTCAGAATGGCTAAGATCAAAACCACAAGAGACAGCTCATGCAGGCTAGGATGTAAAGCAAGGGGAATATACTTCCACTGCTGGTGGGAGTACATATTTGTACAGCTACTTTGGAAACCAATATGGTGATTTCTCAGAAAATTGGAAATAAATATACCTCAAGACTCAACTATACTTCTCCTGGTCATATACCTGAAGATATATATACATATATATATATATATATATATATATATATATATATATATGTGTGTGTGTGTGTGTGTATCTGACAGTTGCTATGAGCATAGTTAAGCAAGTGTCCTTGTGGTAGAATATATATGTGTTCCTCAACTGAAGAATGGATAAAGAAAATGTGATTCATTTACATTATGGAGTCTTCCTCGGCTGTTATAAACAATGACATCATGAACTTTGCAGGCCAATGGATGAAACTAGAAAAAAATTATCTTGAGTGAAGTAATCAACATCCAAAAGGACAAACATGGTTTGTAATTTCTTAAAGTGGACATTAGCTGTGAAGTAAAAGATAATCATGCTATATTCCACAGACCCAAGGAGGCTAAATAATAAGGCTTAAGCAGGGGACACAAAGATCTCCCTGAGAAGGAGAAACACAATAGATTTCACCAGTGGACTGAAGATAGGTTGGATTCAGATGTGGTGGGATCAGGTGTTGGGGTAGGGAGAAAATACTGGGAGAAATTACTAGAATTAGGGGGCATTTTGGGAGTAAGATAGAAACCTAGTGCAATGGAATCTACAAGAATAAACCTAACAAAGACTCCTAGTAATAAGGGGCAAGAGGCCTGAAAAGCCCATCTTCTTTAATATGGCAAGGCCTCAAGTGGAGGGACCAATCCATATACAAAACCTTTGACTTAGACCTATACTTTGTTCTCTCTGCAGAGAGTTCTGGAACTGGAGCGTAATCATCATCAGAGAGATCAGAGACTTTATCAAGCAACTGACAGGAGCAGATACAGAGTCTGAGAGCCAAACATTGGGCAGAGCTCTGGAGTCCCAAGGAGGAGCAGGAGAAAGGGTCAGAGGAAACAGAGGAGTCACTGACACAATAAGAACACTGCCCACAGAATCATCTGCCTGGGATTCATGAAGGCTTGCAGAAATCTGGAAGTCTGTAGGAATCTAAAGTAGGTAGATCTTCTGCATATATATTATGGCTGAGTACCTTGGTATTCTTGTGGGATTTCTAACAGTGGGAGAGGGGGCTGTCTCTGATTCTTTTGCCTGCTTATGGGAACCTCAAATTCCTACATGGTTGCCTTTTCCAACCTTGATGTGATGTAATGTGCCTGGTATTATGTAGCTTGTTTTGGAATGTTGGATGGATGTCTTTTGGACACCTAATTTTGGCTGAGGGGAGGCAAGGAAGGGTGTGGATATGAGGGAGAGGAAATGTGTGGACAGAAATTTGGGGAAGAGGAAGGAGAAGAATCTGCAGTTGGGATGTAATATATGATAGAAGAATAAAAAATAAAACCCCTACTATTAATCTTCTAAAATCGAAGATATTTAATAAAATAAAAAAGGAAACAAAGACTTCTCAAACATTTTGATTCAAAATTTGCAATGTTCTTCAGATCAATGGTTCTTTATGTAATCTTTAGGAGGAAAGATTACCCTGACTTTTAGTCTATCTAAAATATCTGTGTTAAGTGTAGAGGGCCTACAGTTGCAGGAAAAATGGTTCTGGCTTTTATCCACAGTGAATAGTGTTCTGTGAAGATTCATTTACTGAGCTGGAAACAGATGCAAAATAGGACAGCCAACATAGAGGCAAGTAATACATCAATACAATATTAAATATTTAGAGTTAAGCAATTACATTCACATATATGCTTAGTTTCAGCTAGGTTTTATAGCTTAGAGATATTATTAATATATGTTATATGTGCATACCTATGCATGTGAGACAATGCATATTACAGCAGGCACACAGAAGTCAGAGGACAACTTGGGGTGTAGATTCTATCCATCTTCTCTGGATTTGGGGAATCAAATTCAGGTCATCAGGCTTGTGTGGTAAGTACTTTTACCCACTCAGCTAGGTTGTCAGCCCTCATTTTTGTTAATGAACCCAGAAAGAGCTTATGAAGAATTGCTTCTGTGTGTTTAAAGTGAGGTTTGGACACACAGCTCAATTTAGAGTCCTGGAGAGTCCTTGCTGTACTTTATGTTGACTCCATGCTAGTAGTGTTTCATGGCAGAAAAAAAAAGCTTTGTAATGTGTTTTAGACATTTAAAAATTTTAATTTGCTACATACTTTTTCCTTGGAATATCTTTAAATTTCTGGCTATCAGCCTGACATTAGATTTGACTATAACATTCAACATTTGTAGAGATGGAAGACACTCTTGGTTCACTGTACCGATTTCAACTTTTAGTTGAGTTGAACAGTATAGGAAGAATGCAAAAGAAACTATTTATTACAAATGTAATAACAAACATTCAGTTCCTTTACCTCTTGAAATAACTGTCTCTAGCCCTGTCCCGTTAATGAAAGCCCGTGTAATGGTTTGTGTTTTGATGTCTGTCCAGTACAAACGCTCTTCAGAGGCATCGAAGTCTATTACAGCAACATCATCAATATCTGGGACAGTGAAGGCTGTGATGAAGTTCACATAGGGATTGTCAATGTCCACCCCTCGGATCTCAGAACGTCTTGCATAAAGAAGAAATTTTTTCATTTCTGGAAAAAAAGAAATTAAAGTGATAATTTTTCTTATATTGTTGGCAAATGTAAGGCAGTCTAGATATTCTAAAAGAGCAACATTTAATGACTTAAATTTTAACACCAGTAATTAAAAAAAAGATGAAAAAATGTACTCAGAACAAACAGATGGAAGCAAGTTAAAAAAAAATCTCTAAGTAGTATTATTTAGTTTAAGTGTCAAGAAAGTCTTAGTGTTTAATTTTATCTCAGCATATCAAAGCATTGCTAACTAAAGCCAGGTCTGGTGGGATAGGGAGAGCTCTCAGTTCTAGGCCTGTGGTGGCTACACAGTGAGAGCCTGTCCCAAACGAAACCAACACAAACAGAAAACAAACCAACGAAGCCAGAACTTGCTGGTATATGTTCTCAGCGACCATATTTCATATTGGTATGCAAGTAAAAAAGTATTGCCACTTATTAAATAATTTTAAAGCACCTAAGAATTTATTTTACTAAGTCACTGAATAAAATAAAATTGGGTAGTACTTTTCTAAAAGCCAATGCACATATATTCTCTGTAAAAATTAGGGATCAGGTAATACAGGATCATATATTCTCTGTAAAAATTAGGGATCAGTTAATCTCCAGTTTTTATTGTAAACTTGTTGTCCTATAATTGGGAACCATTCAGATATTCTTCTACTGTTTGTGAATTGGGAGTTATAGTTATTGTAGAAATTTTGGTGTCATTGGTTGATATTTTAGAAAGGTACTGATCTGTCATCAGTGTCTATGGCAAATTCTCTTGTAAAATAGCTGTCTTCATATGTAGGGAGACAGACTGCCCCACAAAGCAACTCCTGGATTCTCTGCAGGGATCTTTAATAACATTAGCATGCTATATTCCCTACATTTTCCACTAGGTAATGGGTGCTTTGTCATTTCTTTATGGAACTAGACCCCTGTGATGGGCAATACTAAGGGAAAGTGGGCACTGTGAATGTCACACCTCAATATTCATGTGCCCATGCCCATGTCATGGATATAGGACTTGTTACACAACTTCATTATGGCAAAAGGTGGGGCACTCCCCTCCCATCTACCTGAGCTGATGAAAGATACCCCAATGTCCCCAGAATGGCCCTGTGATTTGTTAGAACTTGCAGCTCCCCATGCCTAATATTTGTACTTTCTAGTACCTCTTTTCTCAACAATTATTGCCTAATGGCTTTCTAGAATCTAGATCAGAGGGGTCTAATCTTCCCCTGCACAGAATTAAAGCCACTATTACTAGCCTCATAATTTAATCTTTGATAAATGATTCTGTTTTCTTACCTATAGATTAAGTAACTACTTTATCAACAAAAATGTTAATAAAATATTTATTCTAATTAATACAAATTATTCAGTTTAAATATTTTAAATATTTTTGTTTGATTTTAAAATAAGCAGTTCCAAACTATATAGTTTGTGTGTGTGCTCACATGTGTGTGCACAAACATTTTTTTCCATTCCCCCCTATATGCTGACAATCCCCTGCTAAATGAACAGATTAAAGCTGGTGAGTAGCTCCTGCTACGCAGGTTACCGAAGTTATCACTTCCTGGGTAGTGTACTTATACTCGTTCACCTGGTCTGCAGAGATAAATTTCCCTAATTCATCAAATAAAAAGCAGCAGAAAAAAATGAATACGGTAATAAACAGCAAATATACCACATTTTAAAGAATTTTCACTTTCCCCAGAAATAGCTGAGTCCTTACAGTTAACATGTTCTTAAAGGCATTTAAAAATCTCTTCACTCTGAGTAAAATATGAAAGCTGTGGATGTGAAGGAAAAAAAAAATCCATTGCGTTTTGGCTAGGAACTCTGGGAAACTTACCATAGCAGGTTTTCTTGTCAGGGGAAAGCTTCATTAGGTGGGGGCAGGCACAAGCTGCGCTCCTGTTATGATTGATGAGGCACAGGTGAGAGCAGGGGCCTCTACCTTCATTGGCTGCACAAGGATTGGGAGCTGCCAAAGACACAGTAAAATACAGCCACAGTGAAAAAAGGAGAATGTCAGGGATCCTCTGAGCTTCATCCACTTAGTGATTCAAAGCTACGTTTTCCTCACTGAGCCTACAGAATTACTGTGAGAATGGCAGGCAGGTGTGCAGAGTCCTTGCGTCCCTGAAAACTTTCCAGCCCCTAAAGCTCACAGCGAAAGAGAATTCTTTTCTTTTTCCCTGTTACTACAGATGTAAAGACATTTTAAGATTAGGGAGAGAAATTATCAGGAATCATTCCTGTACTAACATGTGAGAAGCTCAGATACGTCTTGTCGTAGACTCTGGAAGTTCTGATGGATGTCTCCATGTTGCCTCAGATACTGTATTCTGCTGTGAACCCAACACTCTATCAAATGGGCCTGGGAACTCTACAATAAACATCCTCCCTTTCTCTATGCCTCCTCTCAGTAGCAATGGAAAGAACCTAGCCCCGAATTGCTTCCCCAGTCTATTATGACTTGAGATGAGATATTCATTTCATACTTATGTAGTGTGTGTGTGTGTGTGTGTGTGTGTGTGTGTGTGTGTGGTGGCATGCCACGAATATGTAAGTCAGAAAACAACTTGCAGAAAATGGTTCTCTCATTTTACCGTGTGGGGCCTGTAGATCAAATTCATATCATTAGTCTCATGAAGAGAATTTACCTGCTGGGTCATATCTTCTGCCCTAAAGATTTTTATTTCAATGGAACAATAACTATTATTTTTATCCTGTTTTAATAGAGCTTATCTGTTTATTTAATATCATATTTATTAGTATTATTGATTGCTTTTAATAGAATAAAGGCTTCAGAACTTGGCTACTAAATTGAAGGTGGGACAATTGTGACTTCTGACCTCCCTAGTATTTACCTTTCAACTAAATAGTAGTACCTTTGTATCTGGTAGACTTATTGCTCTAGGCAGACAGGGTATAAGATATACCACTGAACTGTGTGTTATACCATATTGAAAAAGGGAAGACAAACAGAGGTCTCTCTGACCTTCTCTGCATACTTGTTTCCTGTGGCAGGTCATAAAACCTAGGACAGATTTTCTGACTTTCCCTACAGCCTCTGACTGTCCTATAAGAGGTGCCTTTCAAATCCCCAGAGGAAATGGGTATGTTTTTCTTGGTACAAGATTGTCAATAGACAAGCCTCAAAATATCCCCACCTAGTGTTCTGCCCAAAGTTTTCTATTATATTTATCAACTAGCACCCTTCATCAAATGGAAACAAAGATATATAGGTTTGTATCTACTTCCACAATGACTTCTTGGGTTCAAATGTGTTTAGATTTCTTTTGTTGTTGTTGATATGTGGTTTTCAACTGTAAACCAGGAAGAAGTACCAAAATTTTATTTCTTTCTAACCTGCAGTAGATAGCATTAGTAATATAAGATCTGAAAACACAAAGATTAAAACATGAGAATACATAATCAATAAAGAGAATTATATAATCAATATATGAGAAATTAGTTGCATATTCAATATATATCTGGCAGTTTATCATACTTCCGACATGAAGATTATAAAAGCAAAGCATGCCTCTTTTCTGTACTTGTTAGCAATAAATATTTTTTAAAAAGAAATAAAAGTTTCTGAAACAAACCATCCAATGAAATTCAACAACCAAAGAATATGACCCAAGAAGCTGAAGGAGTTTGCAGCCCCATAGGAAGAACAACAATATGAACCAACCAGTACCAACAGAGCTCCCAGCGATAAACCATCAACCAAAGAATACACAAGGAGGGACTCATGGCTCTAGCTGCATATGTAGCAGAGGATAGCCTAGTTGGTTATCAATGGGAGGAGAGGCCCTTGGTTCTTTGAAGGCTCAATGTCCCAGTGTAGGGAAATGCCAGGGCCAGAAAGCTGGAATGGTTGGGTTAGTGAGCAGCAGGAGGGGGAGCGGTAGGAGAGTTTTCAGAAGGGAAACCAGGAAAGGGGATACAATTTGAAATGTAAATAAAGAAAATATCTAATAAAAAGAAAAAATTAGAAAAAAAGATTATATTAGAAATCAACAGAAACTGTGGGCCTGGAGACTCCTCCCGGCAAGCCTCTCCACCCAGGGTTTCACCCTTTAACTTAATTTAGATTAATCAGAATCCCAAAGAGATTGCTAGATTAGAAGAAATACACCAGAGATGTGGAAGATGGAGCCAGACCGGCGCTGCAGAAGAGAAGGCCCTAAAGGCAGAGGCAATGAGTGTTGGAACCACCTAGAGAGAGGGCATCCAGTGGCTGTAAAATGAAAGAGAAAACTCAAAATCCCCCACACTTGCAAAAGGAAGGAAGGGAGGGAGGGAGGGAGGGTGGGAGGGAGGGAAGGAGGGAAGGAGGGAGGGAGGGAGGAGGGAAAAAGAAATAGAAAAATAATGAACAAATGTGAACTGAAGAAAGGAAAAATAATAGTTTTTCTAAAAATATATTAAAAAGAAAATGACCTCTTTTAGAGCAATTAAAAGTAGATTCTTTAACAGTCTCATGCTAGGTACTTGATTTTACTATATTTTTTTAAATTTTTAGTGCAGAATAGTTTTTGCTCTTCTCAGCATGCTACAATTATAAACTCCCCTTTAAAAAAAATCAAACGTATTAAAATTCTATGATCATAGACTAAAAACTCACACTGATTTTATAGCCCAGTGTCTATATTAATGGTAAGGCTATAATGTATAATTCACAATATTTTCTGCTTCACAGCTTGGAAAATCCACCAAGAAAGTTTGCTTTTCATTTTAATCTCAATTCTCTTTGAAATAATACTGCTAAGTCTCTTAGTTTTTCCCCTTAGTAAATATCCATCAAGATATTTTATTCTAGTGAATCAAGTGAAGATTTTGGTTCACAACTCTCCTTTTGAAACATAAGGTGAGGATTAACAGATGGTGACCCAGAAGTAAGTCCATTCTATGGAACTTTTTTTTTTTTTTTGTAAAGTTTGATGAACTCATAACAGCTCTTTAATTACATATTATCCATGGCTACTTTGGTAGTGCAAAAAGTGTTCATTGACTTAACAGGAGCTTCTTGTTCCAGAAAACTTTCAAATATTTCTCACTTAGAAATGTTTTGTTAACCTTTGATAGAAAATAATTAACTGTTTTCTGTCAAATACTATTAGAAAATCTATTATCAATACGGAGGTCGTGACACCCGACCTCCACCCAAAAGAGCTTCTTTGTATCCAAGAGATACAAAAAGCTGACCACTGCACAGACTTCCAGAAGCACCAGTTTCCCTTTCTAAATCCTATGAGGTCAGACAAAGAACCTTAGAGATACCTGTGGCATCTCCCCTCATTCACACAGTTCACTGACTAAGCTTATGGTTGTTCCAAACAGAGCAGCTGGGAAATAGCACTGAAAAGACAACGTCTTTGCACCAGGGAGCAGCATTATGTTCGGTCTTCAATGCTTGTACAGCAATTAGTGAAACTGGGGTCATGCTCAGTGCAGATGCGCTCGCTCGGTCTCCTGCACATTTATTGGAGTTATTTCAGTAGTCTCCTAACTTCGCAACTCTACCTGCTACCCTTGACTGGCTTTCTAAAATACACCCTGGGCTGGCTTGAGGCGTTTACATGGGTCCCCATTGTGCCCTCACACAGTCTCGGTAAGACTCTTCCCTTTGGACTCTTCTAAGTAGGCTACCAATTCCTCCTTTCCACACTTCTGCTAGATATTATGAAATATTAGGCTTTTGTTATAAAATAACATCAGTCTTCCAAACAATACAGCATTTTAACATTGAAGCATTTTCTTTCTTTTTTTTTTTTATTTTATTTTTATTGCTTCATGTAAATATTTGTTACCTACCCTTAGGTTTCCCTAAATTGTTCCCTAAATAATAATTCCCTAAATTATTTTTTGTTTTCTTTTGATTTTTCTGTCTTTTTTTGAGGGGGGTAGTGAGAGGGTTGTTTTGTTTTGTTTTGTTTTGTTTTTCTAAGACACAGTCTCAGTATGTAGCTCTGGCTGTCTTGGAACTGATTATGTAGACAAGGCTGGCCTAGAATTCATAGAGATTTGCCTGCCTCTGCCTCTCTCAATGAGTTTATTTATTTGTTTGTAATTTTACTGGGGACTGACCCAGGGTGTTGAATATATTCAACAGTCTATGAATTTATGTATCTATTTGTATTTATTTTTTATTTTTCTAGGAATTGAGCCTAAGATATTGTGGACACTCAATATTCTATGACTTTATTTGTTATTGTACTTAGGAATGAGCCTAGAGTCCTGTGTGTGTTAAACACTCTATTGGAGCAAGACAAATTCCATAAAGTAGGAGGTAAAGAAAAGATGGGCTAAATTCAAATAAAAATTACTATGAAACATAGGGGGATGAACTGGGCTGAGGAAAGTGGGCTAATTTCCTTTCTGAGCTCCATGTGATAAGATGAGAGGAACTCTGCTTTTTGTTTATTTGCATATTATTTTCCTTAAATTTTTATGGCTTCCGTGATTATATTAGCCTTAAGCATCTACGAATCTATTACTAACTCACAAGTGTTTGTGGTATACGATTAGGTATGACAGAATGAAGAATGGACAGTGAATGCAATCTCCCGAAGCACATAAAGACTGCAGGTGAAGGGAAATCATCACTAGTACGAAAGCACAGAAGATGGCAGAAGATCTTGTTACTCACACAGTCACAAAAGACCAAAGTCTAGGACGAAAGAAACAGTATTATTAGAGAGAAATTCATACTTAGTGAAGGCTATTTTATTATAATCTATTTCTCCTTAGCAAAAATGAAAACTTGAAAGCCAGTCTATTATTTTTATCTAGAAAATCTTAACAAAACATGATTAATTGTTAATACATTGTTACAGCCTTGTCACTCATTTAAGATGAATTTTCCAAAACTGAGAAATTGTTTCAATAAATGTTTTGACAGGAAATATATTGATTATTATTTTATAGCATTTTAAGGAAAGGTACCCTGTTTAACTGGTAATAATGCATATATAATATGTGTCAGTACTGTCCCTGCTGTTTTGTTCCATTGGCTAGAAAGATTCAGGTATAATTCTGAGCATAATGAGAATAATACATTTCATTAAAACCATTCTTACATGAGCACAAGCCAAAATTCTTACAGGAGAAGGGAGACATTGCTTTTGGGCCTCTTAATTACTCTTCTAAAGAGCAACATATTGATAGCTGTATGAGAACATTTTTATTAATATTGTCAAGAAAATTTTTCTATAGAAGTATTTTCCTGACACAAGTGAAAGCATTTAATATTACAGTGACTTTTTGAGAATCAGCCTGTATATCTTTTTTGTAAAACACAGTGGATTAATGACATAAAAATGATAGATAAAACTGAACTCCCCAAACACCTGAGCAAGATGGCTCACTTCTGTAATCTCAGCATCTAAGAGCCATTGAGAGCTCATGACTGTGTTCACTGCAGAATAAGTTGCCCTCTCAAAAATCAAAGCAAACGAAACCTCAAAAGATAAATAGACTAACTTTCCAAATTCAAAAAAGAAACAACTTATTTTAAGATTATACTGGTAGGGAATATTCTGAGAATTTTCTAAGCATCATTTCTAAAACTATGTTTAATGGCAGTTTTAGTGTTCAAATATAAATTGACCCCAGTTGCAGAAGAGTAATTTTGAAAGGGTTAAAAAGACTCAAATCAGGAAACAATGATTAGCACTTGATTCCAGAATAGAAGGCATGGCCTTCATAATACCCACCCTTTTCAATATTACAGTTCTTTCAGATTCATGCCACCCCCAAAACCCATCTGTTGGAGAATTAATGACAGGTAGGGTATGATGGAATTGCTATAGGGAAAATGCTTGTAAATCTGTTTAATGTGATGGATTTTCATCTATGAGGAAACTCTTCAGTATATTCCCCATTAGTTTATTTCTGTATTTTCATATTTTTTTTTTCTGAGATCAATGCCATTCACCTCTGCCAATTCAGGATCAAACTCTCAGTATCTACTCTGAAAGTAAATATTTCTCAGCAAATAATTCTGTCTTTATCAAGAGAAAATTCAGCCCTAGACAGCAGGGTTTTTTCAGACAACAGGATTATATTTTTAAGAAAATGGGTCTGGAAATTGTGGGATGTCAAGCAAATGAAGAGGTATAGTACTGTGACAGTCATAAGTTATTTTAAGAAAGGATTCCAGTCAGAGCAATAAGGACAGCTATCATTGATATATCATCTTTCTACAATCCATGTCTCTATCAATTATCTGTACTTCTATCTATAATCTACAAACAAGTCAAAACTACAAACTCTACTGTTTTAGCTGACTTTCCAGGCAGCCGAACCCAGTGAACCTGTTGGTGACTTAATTTATTTGTAACATATCTGAAGGAAACAAATCTGTAAGCTAGTGTACTGTCCTACCTCCCAGCTTTGGGCTGGACACATTCTTAGTTATCTTGTGTTCCAATTTTGATTTTCTCCAAGACTCTATACTTGACTTCTCATTTTCTGAAATATTCCTTAGCAATTTCATCCAACTTCTTATTTTTTTAGAATAATTTAATTTTTATTGTATGTTTTATTTATTTACATTTCAAATGTTATTCCTTTTCCCAATTCCCCCCATAGAATCCTCCTATCCCATCCCCCCTCCTCCTGCTTCTATAAGGGTGTACCTCCACCCACCAACCATTCCTGCCTCTCTGCCCTCAAATTCCCTTACACTGGGGCATCGAGCCCCATGGGACCAAGGACTTCTTCTCCCATTGATTTCTGACAAGGTCATCCTCTGCTACATACATAGCTGGAGCCATGGGTCCCTCCATGTGTACTCCTTGGTTGGTGGTTTAGACCCTGGGAGTTGTGTTTGGTCAATATTGTTTTTCTTATGGGGTTGCAAACCCCTTCAGCTCATTCAGTCCTTTCTCTAATTCCTCCATTGGTGACCTTGTGATCAGTTCAATGGTTGGCTATGAGCATCTACCTTTGTATTTGTCAGGCTCTGGCAGAGCCTCTCAAGAGACAGCTATATCAGGGGGCTGTCAGCATACACATCTTGGCATCTACAATAGTGTCTGCTTTTGGTGAATGTATATGGGATGGATCCTCCGATGCACAGTCTCTGTGTGACTTTTCCTTCAGTCCCTGCTCCACACTTTGTCTCGTTATTTCCTCCTGTGAGTATTTTGTTGCCCCTTCTAAGAAGGACCAAAGGACTAACACTTGGGTCTTCCTTCTTTTTGAGCTTCATGTGGTCTGTGAATTGTATGTTGGGTATTCCAAGCTTTGGGGCTAATATCCACTTACAAGTGAGTGCACATACCATGTGTGTTCTTTTGAGACTGTTTTACCTCACTCATTTTCTAGTTCCATCCATTCAGCTTATAATCAACTCATTCAAAGTGCTAGCTCCAGCCCCAATTTTTAACTATCTTTTTAATTTAATTTTTCCAGTTCATCCACTAAATTATGTTTAATAAAACTATGGACTGCAGGATCAACCTAAGTTGCAAAGTGGATCTCATACATATTTTTACATGAGCCATCTCTTGACTTACATTGATAATGTACTGTTACAAATTTGTGCATCAACTTAACTAGGTATGGAATGCCCAGACAGAATAATATTTTGGGGCATGTTTCTTTAAACACTAAGATTAAAATAGTATATTGAGTAAGCATTGTGAAAACATTAGCATTTGAAACAGTATACTGAAGTTAAGAAGTTCTGCTTCAACAATTAAGGAGATTCCAACAAATTCATAAGAACTTGAAGTGAAAAAAGAAGTGGAATAAATTCAAAATCATGCTGGGCAGTGGTGGCACAGCATTTGGGAGGCAGAGACAGGCAGATTTCTGAGTTCGAGGCCAGCCTGGTCTACAGAGTGAGTTCCAGGACATCCAGGGATATACAGAGAACTCTGTCTCTAAACACCAAAAAAAAAAAAAAAAAAAAAAAAATTCAAATTCATTTCTCATTTGTGTTGGCTTAGCCCTTCTCCCCTGCTGCCCACCAATGGTGCTCCAGGCACATGAGAACCTCTGGACTGGAATTAGAATGTGGGCAATTGTCTCTCTATTGTTCTTGGTTTTTGAAGTTTTGAATCCTATCTGAGTTACACCTTTTAGCCTTCCTTGAGCTATCTCAGCTTCCATAATTACATATAGCAATACAAAGAAGTAAGTCAGCTTCCTCTCTCATGTATATGTGTGTGTGTGTGTGTGTGTATTTAGTATATGTATGGATTATAATATATAATGTGTATAATTTTAATGTATATAATAATATATAATATATGTAATTCTTCAAGTACATACTTATATATAAATACTATTCTAAAAATTTTTTGTATTAGCTCATGTTTAATACATTTCATTAAATACTAAAATACTAGATCATCTGATGTGCACATTATCATCTACAGTATCTACAGCTGACAAATGAAAAGATGCACAAAGGGTTTAAATAAGAAGGTAATAATGTTCAATAATATGTGCATAGCATATTAATTTAGACTTAAGATATTCATTATTCCTCCATCATGTCTTATATCTTTGCTGCTGTTGTTTGTGGTGGAAAAAAAATGTCTTATGTAGTCCATACATGCCTTAAGCTCCTGCTTCTCCTGTCCTATCATTGAGTAGAAAGAAACTAGTTTTTCAAAATGTCTAAACCTAGTACCTGAACTGAAAATTTACAGAAGTAATGAGTACTTGCTTGTAAAGAAACTGCTGTCAGTGCCTGTGTGATTTTCTTACATGAAAACACTTGGAAGCTCAAGGTATTCGCAATATTAATTTATTTAATTTGGGGCCTATGTTTTTCATTGTTTTTAATGAATAGTGTGTTTTGCCACATCCTACTGGGATCTTCATAAGAATATTCACCAGATATGAGGAATGCTCATTTATTACTATGTGAATGTTGGGCCTCTGTCACCATAGCATTGTTAATTCCCTTCTTGACAATAGCAAAATGGTAGCCCTAGCCTGGGTTTTCTTCCTCAGATGGTGAAGTGTTGTTTCACTGAGCTGGATGTACAGCGCAGATAATGACTACTGGATACTCTGTGATCCTCACACGTGGAGTGAGAGGTCAGTAAAACATATTCTGTTCACTCAGAATGACTGAATTTCATTTAGGAAATAGCGTAATAACATTCACTAGGTGTCAATAAAAACTCCATCTCTTTGAGCCCTGAGAGACTACTTTAAATTAGACTGGCACAATAGTCTCTGTTGTATATGATTAAGAGAACTCACAGGTAAACCATTTTCATTTAAGTAAGCCTACTAAAAACACTTTTCACAAACCAGCCAAATCACTACTACTCTCCCATATATAAAAATTGTTACAATATCATTTTTCATAATCAGTGAATTTAAGAAAGCTTATACTGATGTGTGAAAATCTGTTTCCTTTGCATATATATCCACTTTAAGAAAAGAAATTAATAGATAACATAAACAAAACCATTTCTTATCATCATTATTAAATAGCTTTAAGACTAAAGATACAGTTCCTACAAAACATCATATTTATGGAGACAAAATTACAGCTGTGTCATATTTTCATAGTTATTTAAATTATATTAATTTTATCATGTGGATGCATTTCAGGCACACTCTGTTCTGACCCTTATGTTGAAGAAAGTACTTAGAGATGACTTCATTATACCAATGACATTTTGCTTGTCAGAATCATGATTTCCTGTTTATTCATGTTTACATAAATTTAGTATATTACTAAATACTTGTTAGGCCAGAATATTACAAAAACCCTTTAAGTGGAAAATGATTAGGCTCTGGACTTCCTCTAATGTAGCATTAGTGTGCAAACTATATATGGTGTGAAGTTTGCCAAGCATGGCCAGAAAGCACAGGCCAGGGTGAGCCGAAACTAATGCAGCAAAGAGACAGATAATAGAGAACTGAGGCTGAGAAATAGAAAGAAACTGGAAAGACCTAGCCCCACTCAGGTTGCAGTGCGAGGGCACAGAAAATGTACACACAAGCACAACTGATGGAAGAAATATTGTTCAGGGATAATGAAGGCTAAGTTCTGGAGATAAAGTTTTTTTTCTCATCCGCAGAAGCCACAGGTTTTAGTCAGTATTAGAACAAGACAATAGAACGTGAATTCAGAATTAGGCTTAACATGTGAACTAAAGACCAGACAGGGTAAACCACCCATGAAGGAAAAAAGAAGCTATGTATCTGTAGGTGAGGTAGCATCGTCTCAGACTCATGTTTAAAATACTTACAATAATAACAAAGGGACCTTGGTACTAGACTGAAAATCCCACAGTGCAGGCCAAAGGATGGGGAAGAAGTATAACAGGTTAAGCTGCTGCTTGCTGTTGTGACAAAAGTCCATGGTATTCAAGAAAAGAAATGTGAGCCGGGATAAAAGAATACTTGCAAGGACAGAACAGAAGAACCTAAAGAATCATTACTACTGAGCCAACAGGTGGGCAACATGGGGAGAGAGGCACACCATTCATGGCTCGTTCTTTACCATTCAGCTCCCTGTAACCTTCCAATAAGATAACTAGTGACTACAAGTTGACTCTGGATTATTGATATTTTCTTTCTTAATCTGGTATTGGTTCAAAAGGTTCAAAGGTTTAAAAAATGTTCTTTAAATAGTGATTTGACTTGCATTACATGTGAATGGTCACATGCATCACATGTGTGAATGGTCACATGTGCACAGTAGTATGGTTATTCTTGGAATCCAGAAGAAGCATCTTCTGAATCTAGAGTTGCAGGTGATGGAAACTGAGTCCTCTGCGAGAGGACCACATGTTCTTAACTGCTAGACTGTCTTCCCAGCTTCACACTCAAGGACATCAGAGAGCTTTCCACACTTTCTTGTCATGTTACATCAGGGATTTAAAATTTCAAGACAGGATAAAATGTATTTTCTGAGATTACATTCTTCTGAAGGAAGAAAATGTAACAACCAATGTGGAAATCATCTTGAGCTCATTCACAGAAACCTAGCACTACTTGAAACATGCCATAATTAACTTACACAATTTTCTCATCGTCTGTACATTCACTGTCTCGGTAGAAGTATTTCCACATGGTTAGCTAAGCACCTACCTTGTGGCTGTCTACTGGGATGGTAAATCTGAAGGTCGAATGGCTGTGCACTCGTCTTCTGAATCACACTGACATTCTGCCCTGTCCACTTGTTTGCTTTGGCCAGTGTGTTGGTCCTCCAGTCTGTCCAGTACACCTCACTCCCATACAAAGACACAGCAAAGGGATGTGACAGGTACTCGTGTCCTCGGATAATTTCTATCATGTTTGTTCCATCATAGAAGGCTGAATAAATAGCATCTGACCTAAAGAAAGGTTGGTACATCAATTGTTTATCAAAGCCACTGAAAGAGTCTAGTGATAGAGCTATGCAAATGAGTTCAGTGATATAGTTATGATATGGGTTAGACAAATGATAATTAAGTATTTCTATGGACTTATATCTAATATTTTCCAGGCAAATCAAAACCAACTCCCACAAAAATATTGATCTCAATACACTCTGACCATGTATTAGGATACTTAACAATGTAGTTTAAAAATGAAAACATAGGAAAATATTTTAACCTGGCATCTGTCCAAACTATTCTTCTTTCAAAGTGGTCCACAGTCAGTCCATTAGGCCATGCCCCAGTTTTCATGTCTTTATAGATGGTTTTTCTTCCAGCACCACTCATTGAAGCAGATTCAATGCGAGGGAAATTGGCATCCCAGTCTGTCCAGAAAAGAATTCTGAAGAAAGAAAAGTAATGCCTTTGTCATACTGTTTTATTTTCCAGGGTTTATCTCATATCTGCCATATGGGGGAAGTTTCTAAGGAAAATTTGCAAGAGAACTGCTGTGTTATCTAACCTAATGGCTTCAAGTCCGTAGGAATAGACAGACCATGTAAGTTCAGGCAAGTGCAATTACAACTTGTGGAATCTTTTGAAGAAAGAACTTGTGATAAACAGTAGAAGTTGGTGAGCATCCTTCTTACACAACGCTTTAGCGTGGCTGAGAAAGAGGCAGCCTCAGACTCAGAAAAGGGCAACAGCTCAAAAATATAATCATAGAGGAATGAGAAAAATGAAGTGGAATTGGGCACCGTTAAGAGCAGCAGAGCTGGTGTCACAGCATCAGGGAATTCTTGGGGATTTTATTCTTAGGGCTATTATCAAATCCTGAAGATACTGTGAACAAGGGCTCCTAAAAAGAATCTGTGTCTACAGAAGAACTGACAGACAGACTTGCAGTGAGTAGGAGAGAGTAATGTTCCAGTTCTGAAGCTAATTACCGTATGTTAGGCTAGTTTCATAACCCCCAAGAGCAACCATCCCTTGCCAACTATCCGTCAGAACTAACACACAGTAAATAATAGACAAAAACCTTGGGAATATATTAACATATACCCATTCCCCCTCCCCCCCCACACACAACCTCCAATAATCCAAACTAGGAATGCCACCATAAATCATCTGGCAACCTGCAGCAAACATTCCTCCATACTTTTGTGGCTTTATCTCTGATGAACTCACCAATGCATTTTAAACTTGCCATGAGATAAAGACTTTCTTTCATCTATACACTGCACTAAACTAAACTGCTTCAACATTGGGAAACGGAGAGGATGCTATGGTCATTCAAAATGGCTCCAGAATAAACTATTGCTTGTTCACTTTAAGATGGTTATTTGTGTGTTTTGTGTGTGTGACTATGTTTCTCAGAAGTTCATAATAATGTTCTTTTCAAAGTCATGAACAACTTTTGGGTATAATCATGCATATGCTGATGGGACAATTTCTATAAAAATGGTCAAATCGATTGTTGTTTGTCTATGGAAATATTGATATTATGGAAAGGAGAAACAGAAACAATATCACCTTGGGGTTATGGATTTGATGATTATTGAAGCTGAGTAATAAGTACTGTTGAATTTATTATGCAACTAATTTAAGTTTATGTGTTTGATTATTAAGAATAAATAAGTAAAAAATTAACATATACTAGGGGACATGTACAAAATATTCACTACTTTCTTAGTATTTTTAAAAGAAAAATAGATTTAAAGTAATATTTTTGAATAAAATACTAATTATATAGAATAATATTACATGAAAATTTTAAAAAATAGACATTTTAAAAATATATTGTACTAAATAGAACATGGAACAAAGCTTCATTACTATGAGGCTGGTTCACTCTTCAGTTAAGTAGTTCAAAAGGGTAAAATATTGTAGGTTTTGACCCTAACAGTTTATCTACAGTGATCTTTAGTATGAACCTGGGTACATGCATTTTAAAATGAGGTGGCTTGAAGTCTTATGTAATAACTAACTTTATTCAAAGTATCAGACAATTTGTACTATGATAGTTAAGAAAAGTCACCTGAATAAGGTGCCCAACCACAAGGACAGGTCACAGTGGCACATAAATAACAACAGCTGAAGTAAAGTCCTACCCTATATATTTAGGAGAAAGAAAACATGTTCCGGGAACATTACTGTGTTTTGAAGAAACTGAGGTCACAAGAGTCTTGTTTCCTTTGAGTCTTCTCACAAGCACTCAGAATACTCATTGGACTCATTCTTGGATATGTCCCAACACTAAGCATTTCTGCCCTCTCTTGGGTTGAGTCTAACATGCTAACACATTAACAAAAATACATTTGAAATGTATTGCCTTAACAAAATCCTAGTTCTCCATCTTTTAAAATTAAGGGTGTTGTCAGATAGCATCTAAGCCTTAAAGCAGAATTCTCCTTGTTTTGATTAACATGCCTAAATGACATGTACCCAAATTTGAAAACTTTCTTCTGGCTTTCTTTTTGGTTACTCTGAGATGTTTGTGAATAACCATGCACATGGGCTCCAAAATAAAAATATCTTATTCTCTTCAATGAGAAAGTTGTTTTTGTTAGTCTGTTTGCTTTTATATAGTTTCTGTTGTTTGTTTGTTTCTTTGTTTGTGGTTTTGAAGGGCATATCTTTGGGTTCACTAGAAAAAGCACTACAAGTTTTCAAACATGCTTCTGGTGGAGTGCAAAGGACAGACTAGAACATTGTGGCACTCTAACATCAGTGACCCGTGCCTTCATTTTGTCATTACACAGTAGTGTGTGTGTGTGTGTGTGTGTGTGTGTGTGTGTGTGTGTGTGCATGTGCGTGTGCGTGTGCGTGTGCATGTGCTTGTACAAGTGCATGTGCATGTGTCTGTATTTTGTAGTGACTACTGCTATTAAATTTCCTTCAATTTTAGTGGGGAACTTTAGTTCTTTCCTGGGGAAGAGTATGTTCTAAAAATATTTACCTTTAAAGTGTTCTTAACCTTGCCACAGCACAGTTAACACAACTGACATTCACAGTTGATATCACGGATCATTGTTTCATAAAATTCCTAGCACTCTTTTGTGAGTTTTACAAGGTGGTGTTATTCTAACATCATTTTTTTTTTTGCATTCCTTTTTAAATGGTAAAAGCGTGTTAGTATTTCAATGACTGCATTAGTTTCTCAAGTACAGGAAAGAGCTTACTATATATACTACTACAGAGATGCACAGTCACAATTGAGTTTTAAAGAGGAAATATGGGCTACATTTCTGTAATTTCCACATTCATGGATTAGTCTGTTTTCAGATTAAGCCAGTAATAGACTGTGAACAACCTGTACTATTGTAGGCTAATCTGTCAGGTCAAATAGAAAAGGGTAAAGGAAAAACATCTTTGCAAAAAAAAGGGGTTATCTTTATCTTTTAAAGCTAGCAATGAATAGAGATTACAGTAATCTACAGTATTCCTGGAGTAAATTTAGTATAATTGCCTCACCAATCCTCTCAATGACTGCTTCCGTTTTGGTCAGTGCTATCTTTAGAGATCAGTGACTGGGACATATGAAAAGTAAATGAAAAGAATGGAGACAGAAGCAGAATGTTCTGTAAGAACCCAGCATGAGTGTGGTAGGGTTCGGGGACATTGGAAGACCCCACACATTCAACAACTGACCATTCACAGCAAGGTGTTGCACATGTTCCTATCATCCTTCAGGGCACTTCAGCAAGCAATAAGTTCCACTTAAAATGGGATGAAAGAAAGAACTGGCTCTTGCCTAAGAGCCACAGGACAATCTGTAAATTGCTTGTCACTTAAGATACTGCATGTTAGGAATGTGGAGGGACATAGATATGTTTTACAATGTCCAATGAAGGTCAATATTTGTGAAAGGACTACTATTATTTATCATCTGTAAAATGTGTCACACAGACTTTCTGTGTTATATGAGATAAGCATGTTTTGTAGGGCTGATGTTATGAGTCATATATTTTATTGCTGTGGTAAAATGAGCAAAGTAGCAAATGACAAACCTTTCTTTTCATTTGAAATTGGAAACAAATTTTATAGTACTTCTCATGAAGTTTCCTTTTTGGTATGTTTGAGTATATTTATGGTGGTATGTAAACAAAGTCACCATACAGTATACATTTATTTGACAGGCATTGGGCACCTTCATATGCTCTAAGATCTGTGATGGACTTTAGACTTTGAAGTAAATTTTCTTGCCCTGAGAAAGATTTTTGCATCATTAAAAGTATAAAACTATGTATTCAAGTCATATTTCTCAACAAATCCAGGGAAATTTTCCCCAAATAAAAAGTTTCAAAGAAAGCTTAAATTATTTAGTGCTCATATCAATGGGTTCAAATTTCCTCACATTTCATGAAAGTCTTGAGAAAGAAATAGCAACATTTCTTTTTTATAACTACAAAATAATAAATTAAATCTAAGTAATTTTATTTTACATTGTTAGTTTTCCTGGTTAGTTTGAATTTGCAGCATGTTTGTGTATGTGTGTATGAGTTAGTATATTCCTTTGTAGATGCTATATGTTTGAGTATGTGATTGTATTGTATATGCTTGGAATATGAGTATATATGTGTGTGTGTCTTCTGTGTAGTATATGCTGTTCATGTTTGTGTTGTATATTGTGTGTGTAAATATGAGTGTGTATATTGTTTTATATGCTGTATGTGTGTATTCATATAAATGTGTTTGTGTTATATATACTGTAAGTGTGAGTTGGTGTATATATATGCGTTTGTATTGAATATGCTGTGTGTGTGATTACTGTTCTTACATTTTTACTTTAAGATGCAAAAACTCTAATTCTTAAAGTCTCAGAAGGTTTCACTAAAATGTCCAATAATGTTGGCACTATTTAAACATTGATACTAAAATTAAAATGTAATTTCTATGGCTGTGCTCTAAGGTAGTCAGATGAATTCACATAATAACTTTTCCATGATTCCTTTAAAAGAAAAATTTTAAGTAAAAACACTCTCAATTCTGAACAGCCACATCTGTCAGTTAGCTTCTAAGGAGAAGGAAGCCAGAGAGTCAAGTGTTCTCTGGTCATTTGTGTCAGAAACAGTTTGAGACATGTATCTTGCCCTTCATTTTATTCTTTCAATTACCTAACTAGTGCTGTGATTACATTAATTAACCTACAATGTGATAGCCAAACTTAGTAGTAGAAAACATTTTCTCTTGAAGGACTATTATACAGATCCTGATACATAGGACTTAGCCCTCAATCAGCAGTTGACTCTCATAGGAAGCCTTCAGTCACTGAAAAAACTGGTATTATCACTTAGTTTGTGTGTGTGTGTGTGTGTGTGTGTGTGTGTGTGTGTGTGTGTGTGCTTCTGTTTCCTTTTATTCTTTTCAAGTTGTATATGGGGGGGGGCACTTACCCTTCTTCCAGTAAATACAATGCTTAGGATATGAAATCTCTCAAATTGACTGACTTTACACATCATCTCTAAAGCTTCCTTTCTCTGTTGTGTTTCTCTCTTACAAACTGTACGTTGGGAAATGCTCTCATTTTCTTCCTCATAATGGAATGCACACTACAAATGTATCTCAACCCAACCGATCACTTTTTTGTTATCTGGAAAGTTTCTCATGTCTTCTTATTTCTACAGCTCTGGAAGAAGTTATGGGCAGGAGCTTCCTATGAGTAGGAGGTCACAATGGGAACCATGAGCTGGAGCTTGATGGGTGGGGCAGAGCTAAGGTCACCCATCTGCTTGCACTTGAGGTACAGATATTTGAAGCTAACTTCACAGTTCTTTTCAGGTGAGCTGCTATCACAGTAGCTAAGGAAGAAAGTATGCAAGGCAGAATATGGACTAAGGAAAACATTTCTGGGATAAAAGAATTATCATCTCTTGGGTTACCAACTTCAGCTGTTCCAGTTTGAAAAGGAGCCAGAAGTGCAGGGTTTTAGGTAAAATTTACCAATATTTGAAGTATCCTAATGGATTCAGAAGATATTTTAAACCCAATAGAAGACAAACCTTCCTGATCAAGTAGTAAATTTAGTATCTCTTCTCCAGGAAAGCTGTTCACCTTTTAAAGGAATGTCTGCACTGGGGAAAGGAAAAAGACACCCCGATCTACTGGTGTTTAAGTCCTTGGGATAAAACCCAGCAGCAGCAAAATATGGCTAGGAAACTCTACAAAATCAAGGGTGGGAGGCAGCTTTTCTCCTCTGCATCCTACTCAGCTTCCTCTTGGCTCACAAAAACTTATAATTCCTGAACTTTGAATTTAAGATATAGAGCCAAAAATAATCCTTTAAAAAATATTTTGCAGACTTGACAAAGCCTTCGATCTACAAGCTCCTTACCAGAAAAATAAATAATTCACGGGAATTTAGTGCTATTCTCTCAAATTGCCTGAATATTTCTTTCCCCCCATAGAATCTTATACTCTAAAGATAAAGATCTTAGAGGTCACACGTTTGCTTTCTCCAGAGAATGAGTGACTGAGCAAGAATTAGAACTCATTACTTCGAAGTCTGGTGGTTTTCTTCTCCTGCTTAAGAAAAATGAGCATACAGGCGACACAGCAGGCAACAGCCTGAGTCACTCAACATTTAACATTGTTTTCCAGAATCAGGTCTTTTCTCTCTCAAAACTTCCCAATAGTCAGCATCTCACTGCTAGACTCTTTTAAGCCTATTTCAATTTTCTTTTCAATTGACTCTAAGAACACACAAAATAAATAAAGGGTGAGGTGGTTAACATCTGTGACTATTCAGAACAAAGACTAGCTCTGGGGTTTATAGCCATTAGAACAAAATTACAGCATCTCTGGGGCAAAGCAAAGTGAAATTCATTAAATTACTGCTTTGGAAAAGAGCTGCAATTCTTTCCAATAGTGCTTTCTGCCCATATTTCATAGGACGATAGATTCTGCTTCAGAAAATATCTGAGTAAGGAACTCTGTAACCAAGCCTTTGCTAATTTGTTCACACTTGCTTCTATATATAGTTCTATGCTTGTATACACAGGTACCTAGACATAAATATACTGATGTATAAAATAAGCATTTTCACCTCCTCACTTAGAATTTCTATGACAAGGAGAAACTCTAAAAGGTACATTTTTTCCAGCTTAGCTGAGCAGGAGGATGAACCTGAATGAGGACCAGCAGTCTCAATTAACCTGGACCCCCGAGATCTCTCAAACACTGGACCACCATCCAGGCAGCATACATACAGTAGGAGACTTCTGGGTCTGAATTCAGTCAGGGAAGATGAACCTAATGCTCAAAAGACTGGAGACTCCAGGGAGTTTAGAGGTCTGGTGGGGTAGGGCATGCATGGTGGGGACATCCTCTGGAGACAGCAAGGTGGGGAGGAGGTATGGAATGTGGAACAGTCGGACAGTGGACTGAGAGGATAATAAAATCTGGAGTGTCAAAAAACAATTTTTAAAGGTACATTTCTTACCCATATCGTGGATCCAGTGCTATGGCCCTGGGATGCTCCATGGCTCCTGCTATTAGTGTAGCCCTCAGGGAACCATCAAGTTTAGACACTTCAATTTGGTCCAGATTGCTATCTATCCAATATATGTTGCCTGCTATCCAGTCAACTGTCAGGCCTTCTGGGGTTGCCAAGCCGTGTTCCACAACCACTTCTATGGCACTGACACCTGTGTAAAAGAGGAAGCCAACATGCAGAACCATTAAAATAAGATGCCAAGCCTGCTTGTGGTCACAGCATAAAGTGCCTCAGTTTTGAAGGTCCTAATAGAAAATGAAGCTCAATAAAGAAATCCAATGGCAATATTTATAATAACTGTGCATTCTTGGTAAAACTTTTCACTCTCACAAACCCTTCCAGAACTTCTGTTAAACACTGAGGTGATAGCAGTATGAGATACAAAATTGTTACTTCTTGCTGAGGGCCTTCCTAGCAGAACAAGAGACTTATTAAAACAATAAATTATGGTTGGACATTATGGGACAACTTCATTTTCTCTCTGATGACTGTAAGGCAGGTCCACTCAGGAGCACACGGGCTGCAGAAGCAGCACAGCAGCTGGGGAAGGCTCCTACAGGCCTCCATCTGTACTCAGGAGGTGGAGCTGATCCTCGGTCCTCTGTGTGCCTTCCCTGCCAGAGGTAAGCTTGCCTCCAGGAAGTGTCTGACCCTGGGACTCAGGAGAGATTGCCATTTTATCTCCAGTGACTCTGTAAGCCAGGTCGACTCAGAAGCACACAGTTGGCAGAAGCCGCAGAACAGCTGGGAAGTGTCCTAAGGTCTACATCTGCACCCAGGAGGTGGGGCTGTTCTGTAGCCCTCTGTGCACTGGTCTTGCCAGGAGAGAGCTGGTCTCCCAGGAGTGCTGGCACAGCCTTATAGAAGCCCAGGAGGAACAAGCTCCAGCCAGAGACAGCAAGATCATCTAACACCAGAGATTACCAGATGGCAAGAGACAAACTCAAGAAACTTTCCAACAGAAACCAAGACTACTTGGCAACATCAGAACCTAGTACTCCCAGCACAGCAATTACTGGTTACCCCAACACACCAGAAAAGCAAGATTCAGATTTAAAGTCACATCTCATGATGCTGGTAGAGGATTTTAAGATGTACATTAATAACTCCCTTAAAGAAATATAGGGCTGCTCCACATCCCAGTCAGAGGGCTGATGGGGAGGGGCAGGGAATGGAATATGGAATGAAAAAATAAATTACAAATAAAATTAAATTGAAAAATAAAATAAATCAAATAATGTAACAGGAAGAAAGAAAAAAGAAAGGAAGGAAGGACAGAAGGAAGGAAGGAAGGAAGGAAGGAAGGAAGGAAGGAAGGAAAAAAGAAAGGAAGGAAGAAAGAAGGAAAGAAAGACAGGATAACACAGGTAAACAGGTAGAAGCCCTTAAAGAGGAAACACAAAGATTCCTTAAACAATTACAGAAAAATACAAACAGGTGAAGGAACTGAAAAAAACCCAGGACC
>NC_034592.1:28476899-28479399 GCF_900095145.1 Mus pahari
TAAAACCATCCAGTGGAAAAAAGAAAGCATTTCCACAAATGGTGCTGGCACAACTGGAGGCTATCATGTAGAAGGATGCAAATTGATCCATTCTTATCTCCTTATATAAATCTCAAGTCTAAGTGGATCAAGGCCTCCACATAAAACCAGAGACATTGAAACTTACAAAGGATAATGTGGGGAAGAGCCTTAAAGATATGGGCACAGGGGAAAAATTCCAGAACAGTACACCAATGGCTTGTACTCTAAGATCAAGAATTATCAAATGGGACTTCATAAAACTGCAAAGCTTCTGTAAGGCAAAGGACACTATCAATAAGACAAAAAGGCAACCAACAGATTGGGGAAAGATCTTTACCAATCCTATATCTGATAGAGGGCTAATATCCAATATATATAAAGAACTCAAGAAGTTAGACTCCAGAAAAACCAAATAGCTGTATTTAAAAATGGGGTACAGAGCTAAACAAAGACTTCTCAACTGGGGATTATCAAATGACTGAGAAGCACCTAGAAAAATGTTCAACATCCTTTGTCATCAGGGAAACGCAAATCAAAACAATGCTAAGATTCCACAGCAGATGCTGGCTAGGATGTGGAGAAAGAGGAATACTCCTGCTTTGCTGTTGGGATTGCAAGCTGGTACAACCACACTGCAAATCAGTTTGGCAGTTCCTCTGAAAATTGGACATATGGGAGAATCCAGCAATACCACTTCTGGGCATATACCCTGAAGATGCTCCAATATGTAGTAAGGACATATGCCCCACTATGTTCATAGCAGCCTTATTCATAATATCCAGAAGCTGGAAAGAAACCAGATGTCCCACAACAGAAGAATTGATACAGAAAATGTGGTGCTTTTACACAGTAGACTACTACTTAGCTATTAAAAACAATGAATTTATGAAATTCTTAGACAAATGGATGGATCTGGAGGATATCCTGAGTGAGGTAACCCAATCACAAAAGAACACACAAGATATGCACTCACTGATAAGCGGATTAGCCCAGAAACTCGGAATACCCAAGATATCTTTCACAAAACACATGAAACTCAAGAAGATGGAAGACTAAAGTTTGGATACTTAGATGCTTCTTAGAAGTGGGGACAAAATACCTATGAAAGGAGTGACAGATACAAAGTGTGAAGCAGAGCCTGAAGAAATGACCATCCAGAGACTGCCCCATCTGGGGATCCATCCCATATACATTCACCAAATGCAGACACTATTGTGGATGCCAAAAAGTGCTTGCTGACAGGAGCCTGATATATCTGTCTCCTCAGAGTCTCTGCCAGTACCTGACAAATAAAGAAGTGGATGTTCACAGCCATCCATTTGACAGAGCACAGTGTTCCCAATGAAGGAGCTAGAGAAAGGGTCCAAGGAGCTGAAGAGGTTTGCAGCCCCATAGGAGGAGCAGCAATATGAACTAACCAGTATATCCAGAGCTCCCTGGGACTAAACCACCAAACCAACAAAAACACATTGTGGGATTCATGGCTCTATCTGCTTATGTAGCAGAGGATGGCCTTGTCTGTCATCAATGGGAGGACAGGTCCTTGGTTCTGTGAAGGTTATATGCCCCAGTATAGGAGACTTCCAGGGTCAATAGGCAGGAGTGGGTGGATTGGTGATTAGAGGGAGGGGGGAAGTGATAGGGGGTTTTAGGAGGGGAAACTAGGAAAGGGGATGACATTTGAAATGTAAATAAAGAAAATATCCAATAAAAAAAAGAGTGGGGCAACTTAATTAAGAGGCTGTCCTTCAAAGGGAGAAGTAAGGAGAAAATATTTATGTGAATTAACGTGTACTGTGCTTAATAACTACTTCTCTTTTCTGTCTTTGGTTAAATATCATAGTTAATCTCAGCATTTGCACATATATCCTCAGCCAGCTTATGCCCTAAGTCTTCCCTTGGTCATGAGATAGGTAGCAAGTCAAAAAGATGCAGTTAATAGGGAAAGTTGTAAGCATGGGCTACATAAATATCAGCAGTTGGAAAATGTCTGTCAAATTTCATATTTGTACTTAAACAACAAACAAAACCCAATCATTTTAACATCCTTTTCTGATGCTATACTTCATGACACTGGCAGAATTTCTCATTATAAATTTTAAGTAGTTAAAAGCCGTGTGCTCTAAAATTTCTATTTTTATTCACTACATGAAGATACAGGAGATACTTTTCATATTTTAAGTAAAAAGTATAGAACAATACAAATTTTGATATTTCAATGGTGATTTCAAGAGAAATTGGTAATTTGATAGCAGTGACAAATGCAAAGCCACAAAATAAATTAAAAGGGAAACGCCACATAATTTTAGCTAAAACAATACATGTTGTTCATTAGATAAAAGAAATAAGTTTATTATGGCAAGGTACAGTTCATATATTTGAAAATATAATTTTAATTACATTGAAATATGTTAGCCAAATAAAATTTAGCTATTTTAACTCCTAAATCAGATTAGTAGTATATAAAAACCAATCTATT
>NC_034592.1:28480724-28530897 GCF_900095145.1 Mus pahari
GGTGGGGTGGGGCAAGGAGAGGAGAGGAGGGTATGGGAGGTGAAGGGAGGGGAGAGACAAAGAGAAGGGAGGGAAGGGAAGTAGAGGGGAAGTGGAGGGGAGGGGAAGTAGAGGAAAGAGAAGGGGAAAAAGGGAAGAGAAGAGAAAGAAGGAAGAAGGAGAAATCTCAAAGTTGTATAAAACAGACTGGGAGGTGGAGGAGAAAATTAGGGAGGAACTGGGGATGAAAGTTCAAATCTATCCAAAGAATTAATAAAACACATACATTTATTTTGGAATTCTAACGCCAAAGAAGCAATTTCTATTTATCTCAAACTGAAAAGAAACTTGGAGACTTTAGATTTCTATTCAGTTGTACCAGGGAATAGTGTTCACTTTCTTATTGAATTTGCATACACTTGATAAAAGAATCTGATGAAACATGTAGGAAGAGTTCATATGTATGTATGTATGTATATGACATATGTATGTGTATGTATACATATGATACTGAAATTTTCTAATATTTTTTGGCATGTTAGGTGACAATTCAAAAGTGCCTAAATAATTCACAAGGAAACACAAGGCTGACAGAAATGATGAAAAAAAATCGAGAATTTGAAAATATAATTTAATAAAAATATAGAAATATTAAAATGAACTAAGGCTGAAATGATTATGGAATTGAAAAGCCAATGACTCAACTAGAAAACTCAAGGGAAAGTCTTATAAGTAGAATGAATCAAACTGATGAAAGAGTATCAGGATGCAAACACAAAGTAGAGAATCTAGACCAAGTAAGTAAGAAAAATACAAAGTAACAGAAGGGGAGTGAAGGGAGGAAATGAACTTGCAGGAAATGTTCAATACCATGAAAAGACCAAAACTTTGAATGACAGTAATAGATGAGAAAATCCCTAGCAAATGCTGTAGATCAATCCTTATACAAGATCATATAAACAAACTTTCCCATCTGAAAGACCTACTCATAGATAACAAGAATCGCTTAAAACACTACATAGACAAGTCCGGAAAAGAAACTCTCCACATTGTTTAAACACCCACTCAAAGGATGGGGCCACTCACTCATCTCAAAGTTTTTAACTCAGAACTGTTCCTGTCTAGAAGAAAGACAGGAACAAAAAAGAAGGAGCAGACACTGTAAGAAGGGCCATCCAGGGACAGCCCTTCCGAGGAATCTATCCTGTCTGCAGACACCAAACCCCTACACTGTTGCTGTTGCCAAGAGGTGCTTGCTGACAGGAGCCTGGTGTGGCTGTTCCTTAGGAGGTTCTGCCAGCAACTGATCAATGCAGATGTGAATTCTTGAAGCTATCCATCAGACTGATGGATAGGGGACTGCAGTGGGGAACCTGGCAGAAGGTCTGCAAGAGTAGAGAGGGATTGTAACCCCGTAGGAAGAACAATATTGGCTGCCCCTACCACCCAGTGCTCCTAGAGATTAGACCACCAATCAAGGACTGTACAGGGTGAGATCCGTGGCTCCAGGTACATATGTAGTAGAGGATGGTCTTGTTTGACATCAGTGGGGCAGGGAAGGCCCTTGGTTCTGTGGAGGATGATGCTGAAGCAGTAGGGTGGGAGAGGGTGAGTGGGTAGGGGTGCAGCCTCAGATAGGCAAAGGGGAGGGGGCAGAGGGCAGATGAGGGATGGGGGTTTTGTGGAGGGGTAACTGGGAAGTGGGATATCATTTGAGATGTAAAAGAATAAAATGATTAATTAAAAAAAGAAACATTAAATATACATTGCAAAGATAGTGTATTAAAAACTGCAAGACAAATAACTCCTCAGCTAACATCTTGAAAGGAAAATCTTGAAGGAATTCCATTAACATCAGAAATGAGACAGAAAGTTTTAATCTTTCCACTCTTTTTCATTAGTATGCCCAAATTACTAGCTGGAGTGATAAGTCAAGAAGAGGAAATTACAGGGATGCAAACTAGAATAGAAGTCAAACTTATCTCTATTTGCACATCATGTAATATTTCACACCAGAGATATCAGAAATTGTATCAGAAAAATTTAAAACAAGATCAAT
Source organism: Mus pahari (assembly GCF_900095145.1). Taxonomy (NCBI): domain Eukaryota; kingdom Metazoa; phylum Chordata; class Mammalia; order Rodentia; family Muridae; genus Mus; species Mus pahari. The sequence goes on from NC_034592.1 coordinate 28,482,763, forward strand.
AGTTTCAGCAACATGGCAGAATGCACCATCAAATTGCTTCAATCAATAGATTCTCTATATAGCAAATAAGAAACACACACACACACAAACAGAAAAAGAAATAACTCATGAATATACTCCTATTCATAATAATCTCAAGGAAAATAAAATATATAGGAGTAAATTTAGTCAATGGAGTAACAGAGCTTTGCAATGCAATTCCTAAATATCTAAAGAAAGAGATAGAAAAAAAAAAACCCATGAGAAAATAATAGGATATCCTATGTATGTGGATTGACTAAATTAATATTGTGAAAATGACCATTATTTCAAAAGCCATTCATAAACTCACTGAAATCTTAATTTAAATCTCAATTTCTCAATTTTATTCTTTACAGAAATTTAAAAACTTCTACCCTACAAGTAATATGGAACCAAGTGCCTGAAGCTAAGCCCTAGGTAGGGTTCTCTTTGCAAGGAAGTCGGGGGGGAAGAGCATTGGTTGGCAGGGGCAGGACTTTGTCTTGTGAGAGGTTAGTCTTCTATAAAGTTTACCAGTTTTGACTAAATTTCTCTGAAGACAGAAGCTGCAGACCTCTGAGTGAATTAACATCTACTTCTTACACAGTGGGAGATTAAGCAAAGGATTAATTGCTAGTGCTCCTTACTCTCTTGCTAAGAATCCTAGGCTCTCTTGCTAGGTAGAAATAACGATTGTATCAATAGACTTTTATTGAAGAGAAGAGAGTCATGCTTACAGAATGAAGGATATTTACATAGGCAAATTGCATAGAAACCGGAAGAACTAACCCATTCGGAATGAAAACTAAGCTTCAACACTTTTACTGCTAAATTAATTTTTGAAAAAACTCTGTCTCATTGTAAGAAATGCTTGCCTGCTGCTCTCTGCTCTCCCTGCATCATCTTCTATTCTTAGTCTGTCTATTCTCTTCTGCCTACTGAACTCTTGCTCTTTTCTTTTTCGATCCTCTTCTGCTCACCTCCTTATCTCTGTAAAGCTATTTTGCTTCTACTATCTTTCTCTCTAGTCTTCTTTCACTCCCAGTTAGTGTCATCCTTCTTAGGTATTGTACTTTTTCAGAACACAGGATAACATGGTAATTCAAATGTCAAAAGTTCACAACAAGTTCAAACATGAATTCAAATCAGAAATTGAATAAGAAGTTTACAACAGAGATGTTTACATGTGTTTCCACTGAGATTACTTATCTAAGTAGACATGCATTATCATTAGCTAGCTCCGTAGGTCCCTTGAGACTCTACACAATAATTCTTATGTCTAAGTTAACATAGAAGTTTTGTATAGATAGAACATGTCTATATTTAATCTTCTGTCCTTGGACCTACAATAAATCATTCATTTCTTTTACAACCTTTACTTTACAGCTTTATGGCCTAAAGGAATGTATCCCTAACTTGTAATTCTGTATATCTGTTCTCTATCTCAGCACAATTTACACATGACATATGAAGACTGGTAGAGTTCTAATTTCAGCTTTTATATTATAAAGGACTCTAATAGAAGTCCTTATTATAAGGAGCTTAATGATTACTAGTATAAATTTAGTAATTATTGTAGAAGCATCATTAGAAATTAAGAAATAATCCATTTGTCCACTTGGCATCACTACAAGTCAGTACATCTTCATTGATCTATAGAAAATCTGCCCAATAGAGTGGGGTAATGTCCAGGAATTGTTATATTAATTCAATAATGACAAGAAAAGGATATAATCGTACGAATCAAATCCTGAAATGTTGTCAGTTGTTCCTTTCCTGCACAAGCTCATTCCTTAAAGTCCACAGTCTATGGGCAAACTATCTCAGAAAGATCACCTGCCAGCTTTTAGTCTCTCCTAGATGGCTTCTGACAACTAAGAAAGACTGCAGGCATGAAAAACAATCCTGATCACAATGAACAATGCTAGAGAGTTTACCATTCCCGACCTCAAAATACATTACAGAGCTATAATAATAAAATATGGTCTGACACAAACACAGACATATAGGTCAATGGAACAAAGTTAAAGGCCAAAAATGTAGGCATAACTACAGTTATCTGACATTAAAATTTCTTTCAAAAAGGCACCCAGAAGAAAAGAAAGCGACTTTAATAAATTGTCCTGGACTTACTGGAGGTTCACCTACAAAATAATGAAGTAAGACTTGCTTTTACAACCTGGCATAAAAATGAAACAAAACAAAGACCTTAATGTGATAGATTTAATACTGAAACAGAAAACAACATAGACAGTACATTATTTATGTCATAAGGGTTTTAAAAAGGACTTTCTGAATAGGATTCTATTTCCTCTAAAATTGAGGCCAGTAGTTGACAAATAGGGCCTCAAAAATATAAACAGTTTTTACATAGCTAATGAAATAATCAATAATATGCAGAGAAAGTCAGTAGAATGAGAGATCAACTTTACCAGCTTTGTATCTGACAGAAGTATAGTATCCATAATATAAAATTCCCAACAAAACAAAATGAAAGCAAACAAACCAAACCAAACCAAAGAACCCATTAAAACTGGGCTAAAGGTCCAAAGGGAGAATTCTCAAAGGAAGAAATGAAGGTGGTTAAAAAATATTTTAAAAATTTCATCAATTGTTGGAAATGGGGAAATATGGGGAAATTAGCAAATTTAACAAGCAAGTCAAGACAGCTTAGAAATTTCATGTTATCCAAGTCAGAATAGACAAGGTGAACACAAAATGAAGAAACTGGAGAAATTTAATTAACAAGAAAGAGGGAAATAAATACAGAAGTGGGAAGTTGACAAATTGAGGGTAAGGGTGCTTAAAAGACATCATAAAGGAAATTTTATTATATATTTTTCAAAAGTTACATATAATACCTCTAATTTTGTGTTTACACATATAGTATAAATGAAATTTTACCTTGTATACTGGCAATGCTTTTCCTAAAATTTATATACAATATAAAAAAAAATCTCTAGCACTTGGCATGGGAAGTCTTCTTTTCTATTGTTTGTCAGGACTTTCTAACACACTCCAAAACATAATAGATTGCTAGATTTGCCCCTGGTTGTATCCCAAGAGTTGAAAGAAAGTCTCTATTGCTGAAAATACTATGTACTTAAGAATAGAATCTGGAGGAACTGACTGTATCTGACCTTGAAGCCTTCCCTGTGAGGACTAGTTTTCATGGTGCCAAAATGTGCCATGCAAACTTCCAATGGAGAGAAGCAAACATTAGTCCAATTCATCTATGATGCATATGAACAAATACAGTTAACAGCATGGAATGTTATCCCTAAGTCTGCAATAGTGGCACTTATATCACCAACAGCTCTCTAATTGGAATTAATGCCTGCTCAATGACTAAGAAATTTGCCTGGTACTAGAATCCTGAACACCCACTCAGACCTGGTGAAGTTAATTGTAAGAACCTTAGGATTATGTCTCCTAAAAAAGTCAGAGAAGCTATCTCAGGAAGTCTTAGCAACACAGCTGCTTGAATAACACCTGAACAATGACACCAAGAGACACGCTAATATAGGAGGTGGGAAACTCATAAAGTTTCAATGCTAGACAATAACTACAGACAATTAGGGAACACTGACTGACAGATGGAGAAATGGTCTTCCCAGGGAAGGAACATCTGACAGCAAATGTCAGGTTGCAGTTCACTGAAACATTTGACCCTAGCCTTAAGAAACCTGAGGATCTTTTTCTGCATAAAAATCAGAAAATAAGTTATGATTCTACTCCGAGTCTAGTTCAAGCAAGCATGGAAGGAAAAACTAGAACCATATAACAATAAAGATGAATTCTTTTTCATATTTTCTGGCTAAGACTTTTGTTTCCTGTTGGACTGGCAGGCTTTGTGTGTCAACTTGATACAAGTTGGAGGTATCACAGAGAAAGCAGCCTCCTTTGAGGAAATGCCTCCATGAGATACAGGTGTAAAACATTTCCTTAATTATGGATGGGGGTAGCCCATTGTGAGTGGTGCCATCCCTGGGCTATTGGTCTTGGGTTCAATAAGGAAGCAAGCTGAGCAAACCAGGGGAAGCAAGCCAGTAAGCAGCATTCCTCCATGCCTTCTGCATCCACTGTTGCCTCCAAATTTCTACCTTGTGTGAATTCCTGTCCTGAATTCCTTTGGTGAAGAACAGCAATGTGTAAGTTTAAGCTGGATAAACTCTTTCCTCCTCAACTTGCTTCTTTGTCATGATGTTTTATGCAGGAATAGAAACTCTGACTATGACACTTGAAAGTTAGTAAACTTGTATTATCAATCGCAGAATACATCTAGGCCAGTTCTAATCATTTCTTTTTATAACTAATATGATTTTAACCTGATTTCTATGAGATGAATGCCCATTTTGAAGGAGAGCTACATGCTCCCTAAAACTTTCCCAATTTTATGTCAATATAATTTCCCTCAGGAAAATTTTGATTGCTCAAGTCTAAGCAAGTCCTTTGCATGTGGTCTCTCATAATCTCTCTATCCACAGGAATATAATCAGACAGGAGTGAGGTCAATATGAGACAACTAAAAGAATCTCTATGCTTAATGTTGGTAGTATTCAAGTTTTGGGAATTTGAACTATTGTAGAAAAGAAAAATAGTCACAGAGAATGAAGCCAAAAAGACCTGTTGAACCTATAACCCCTCAAGATCTGAATTTATAATTCAAATTAATTAATTTAAACTGAATCTCACAGTTGCAACCTGATCTACTTTCATTACTCCTTTCATTTGCTCTGAGGACTCTTTCCCGTTCAAGTCCTTAGTAAAGGCCCAATACCTTTATAACACATCCAACACTCATTCTTATGGCACATGATAGCCTCTATTCTGTCTGTGACATATTCCTAAACTCGTACTCAGTGCTTCTTTATTTCCTGATGGGTTGGAAGCTGTGTTTGCACAGTAATTTTGTCTCATCTGTTCTGTTTGTCTGTCTATCTGTCTGTCTACTCATTATAAACAGAATGTCTTTCATCCTGAGAAGAGCAGTATTAGCTCTAAGATACAGAATGATTTGTAGATGTCCTTTTACATGTTTTTTTTTTAACTCTCCATGAACATTTTATACAAATCTCCTTTTGTCCGGTACAATAAATAAATAATCGTGAACAGGAACCGGTTCCATCTTGTAGGTACTGATAACCATTACAGGAGGTGAGCCAAGCATGAAAGTTTGTCATAGAGAGGAGAGCCAAACCCAGCCTCATACTGAGGATATATGCAAGTATTGTCAAGATTAGGAAAGCTACTCAATATAACTACAGAGTTGTGAGCAATAGTAGATATGTAGTTGTGGCCACTACTTTTGTATTGCACTCTGGCTCGTATTGCACAACATTACTGAAATAATAGCTAACTGATACTGTGGAAATTAAACATGCATATACAATAAAATTATAAAAATAATCATGTATATTCTGTCATATCCTATTAAAATAGATATAAAATCCATAAGGAGAAGACATTTAGGTTCCAAATGATTGTGTGATAGACTTCCTGACTTGGCAACTGTACGTCTGCCATTATTTTCGATGGCAAGTTCTATTGCATGACAGGCTGACACAAATGTATCAGAGGCTGACACACTCTGAAATTAAAATAGCCAGTTGTACTTAACAGTCACCAGCAAGGTTCTGGGGCTGCTTGCTGCTGCACAAATTCACAAATGCCAATTGGCTTGCTTGCTTACTCTTTCTTTTTCTTTCTTCCTTTCTCTTTCTCTCTGTTTTAAATTTTTTCATTCTTGAGTGTGTGTGTATGTGTGTATGTATGATTTTCCATATCATGTGTGTTCATATAGGTGTGTTTACTGCTGCACAGATGTACATGCACATTTATACATGGTTGTGGAAACCAGAAATCAATGTCAAATGTGTTTCTTGATCATTGTCTTGCCATATTAGTTGAAAGACAGCCTGACACACAACCCGGAGATCACTGATTCAGCAGACTAGCTAACCTATTGACTTAAGAGCAGAAAAAATATGTTTTCATATGTATCCATGCCTTTTATCATTAGCTCCACAACAGCCTTGAAAAACAAATAAGCAGTAACCATCAAAGGGAGCATATGGATTAATTTACTGTAAGAAAAAAATATCTTTTCAAAGAGGTAGTATTGGGAAATTGTATTTCCATACATAAAATATTGCAGTTGATATACATTACATAATATTTTATAAGATATATATATATATATGTATGTATACATACATGTATATGATACATAAAATATTACAGTTGATATATACATATACTTTTATATTTTATATGACCTATATATATGTAGATATATAAGTATATGAATCATATAAAATATTTCAAGTTATTTCATTTAACTAAATGTAAGATGTAAAACTATAAAGTCTTAAAAGAATTAATATAACTATAATTTACTTACCTTCAGTTAGAAAAAAGTTTATTAATAAATGAACACATATATTTAATTTTATTTGATTTAAAAAATGTATTTCAAAGGTACCTATCAAAAAGGTGAGAAGATAGCACAAACAATAGGAGAATGTTTTCCAAACATAGATCTGATGAGAGAGACTTGTATCCAAAAATATAACGGGGATACAAGACACAATTATGAACATATGGATGCTCCTATTGAAATGATGTGGTTGGATATTTTTGTCTGGATGGTGACTGAGTGTTCATGATCAACTGAAAGTATTCCCACAGCATATGTCAGCAGGTAAACAAAAATGCCAAGGATAACAAGAACCCTTTTCATGCTACTTCATAAATGATTACTGTCACAAAGACCGCTGCTAAAAGTGTAGACACTGAAACCCTAATATTCAGTCGGTGGGATATTTAATGAATTCAGCCATTTTATCAAGCATTTGATTATTTTTCAATTTTTTAAAATATTTCAATATTTAGTTACCATAGGAATTAGCAATTCTAAGCCCACTTACACACTGAAGACAACTATAAATGGATGTCAATTCAAAACAATTATATGAATATTCATATCAGCATTATTCATAATAACTTCCCAAATGGGAGTAATCCACTTGCCCATCAAGTGGGGAATGAATATACAATGTAGTATTATATAACCATATAATAAACATTATTCATCCATGAACAAAGCAAGCATTGATGTATGCCAAGTGGAACAAGCCTGAAATCAAAGCACACATATGCTTGATTCTATTTCTAGAAAATATCCAGAATAGATAAATGTATAGAGGCACAAGATAGATTAGGAGTTATAAGTCGGTGAGATAGGAACACTAATAAGAATGACCGTTAATGAGCCTGAGTTTTGTTTTGGCATCAATTAAAATATTCTCAGCTTAGAATGAAGTAATAATTGATTGCAGTATGCTTTGAAATGGTTTATAAAGAGTGTCTCAATTTACCTGTCACTAAAATGTTTAATAAATATGAAATTTTATTAACGATAAAAACAGCATAATAGCTGGGCGTGGTGGCACATGCCTTTAATCCCAGCACTAGGGAGTTCCAGAATAGCCAGGGCTACACAGAGAAAAAACAAAAAACAAAACAAAACAAAAAGCCTAATAATTGGATCCATCCAACCCAACTTCATATAGATTCTTTGGTTCTTCTGCCTGTAGACTTCCTATGAAGGCTTAAGGAATTCTAAGAACTTTTATAAAGGTACAAATGCAGCCTGCCAGCAACTCAACTGCTTCTTCCAAATGAATGAGACAGTGAACTCATCTGTCCAGTAGCTACTTGCTCAGTATTGAAATCCCCTTATCCCCTTCTAGATAGAGTAAAACTCATAAAGCTCAGAAGGGATATGAAATTGAGCAGTAAGTAATGACTTACTGCTGGATTCTCATTGGAGAACTTCAGGGACTCAGCTTTCCTGAGTCACTTCCATGCTGAGGTAAGCTTTTTACTGATGTACCTGCGTAGAAGCATTTCCTCTACCTGTCAATAGTACCCATACTGTATGTTTTCACCTCTCTCTCTGGGAGAAAGTCATGCCAACTACACTTCAAAATAAAATCAACTTTTAACTCAAAGATTAAGACAATAAAAATAATTGAGTCAAATAAAATAGAAGAAGAGTAAAAATAGTAAGCATGAAAATAAAGTTTATAAAACAGAAAAAGAAATATGATTACTCAAAAAAACATTTAGAGCCATTTGGTGAAAGACTGAAAAATAAATAGGTTGACTTGAATAAAAACAGGTTTTTACATGAGGACATAAGACTGTGCATACACATAGCTATATGGCTGCCTTCATAGAAAGCAAAATAATAAAAGCAAGAATGAACATAGAATATTATAAATACAGAAATTCAAAAACCATAGACAACCATCTATTATCTAGATAAAGATGTTATGTATTTGATTTTAAAACTTTAAAACCTAAAAAGTTTCTGCAAAATGAAAAGCTCAATTCAGTCATGAAAATGTAGCATCCCATCCAATGTGAAATAAAGAAGAAAGAAATAAAGAAGGGGTGGAGAGAAAGACAAACAGAATCGAAAAGGGAGGGCTAGTGAGATGGCTCACTACATAGAGAAACTTGTAGACAAGCCTGACCACCTGAATTCAGTTTCCTGGACCTTCATAGTACAAGGGGGGCACTGATATCTCTAACATGTCTAATGAACTCCACACATACGATGAAAAACAAACAACAAACAAATAAATAAATTTGAAAATTATTATGGTGTGAAAGAAAAACAGAATGAGCTTCTCCAAATAATGTGTAGAATGGTAGCAGTCTACATACTTCACTAAGCTATAATAAAGTAGCAGTGGAAACTTTAAGGTCTAATGTAGCTTTATATCATACACACACACTCATTTAATTTGGTGGTTTTCTTAACCTGTTTTTACTTTTATCTGTGATTGTGTATGTGTGTGTGTGTGTGTGTGTGTGTATACACTGTCTCAGAGCTTTGTACATGCTGACAAGGTGCTCCCAGCCATACTTTTGTAATTATTTAGAAGTTAAACATTCACATAAAGCTGATCCTTCCCATATAATAGAATTATTCTTAAGTATATTAATGTCAACATTGATACCCTCCATGAAGCTTTTTGAACTAGCTGACTTTATGTTCCCTCTTATGTACAAAATTATGTGAGAATTGGCAAATCTAAAAGTGAAATGAAAGAACTACAAATCTAGAGGGAGGTTGAGAAGGACCCTTTGCTCCTGCAGGGTAGTGTTAATAGTGGAGCAATGGTTTGAGAATCATTAGCTCGCAGACGCTGTCTATCACAGGGTTTTCCTTGTCCAATTGCAATAGTACAGAGGAGTCCTGTGATTGGACAGGCAAAATGGAAGGTGGGGTTCAGAGTTGCAGAGAGAGGGAGCATGGAAATTGGGAAAAAGGAAGATGGCAGCAGACATGAACCAGCATGCCTTTAGCTAGCCATAGGTAGTTATGATATCATAAGGCTACAATAATTGGGATAAAACTTTTATCATTATCATTTGGCTCTGAAATTAATGAATTGGCATCTTGTAAATTATGATTTTTTTATTGATACATAAATCTGATTGGTTAATTATAAGCGTTAGGAGTTTTGGATTTCCAGATTACTGGGTATTGTTATGTCTAACCATGAGGTTGGAGATTCAATTTGGTTACTGAAATGTGGGACTACAGTCCAGGAACAAGTGAACCAGATGCTGGGGGCTTAGGCGTGGCTAGCTGGGGAGAATTGCTGGTGACTGGAGCATGGGAGCACAGTCCAGCCCTACAGGGGAGTTGGCAGGTTGAGAGAAGCAGGAGTGTGAGGGTTGGTCGGTTCATATCTTATTTATTTATTTATCTATTTATCTATTTATTTATTAGATATTTTCTTCATTTACATTTCAAATGCTATCCCCAAAGCCCCCTATACACTTCCCCCTGCCCTGCTCCCCAACTCACCCACTTCTGTTTCCTGGCCCTGGCATTCCCCTATACTGGAGGCATATGATCTTCGCAAGACCAAGGGCCTCTCCTCCCATTGATGGCCAACTAGGCCATCCTCTGCTAACTATGCAACTAGAGACACAGCTCTGGGGTGGGGGTGGTACCGGTAAGTTCATATTGTTGTTTCTCCTATAAGGTTGCAGACCCCTTTAGCTCCTTGGGTACTTTCTCTAGCTCTATTGGATAGAACACAAGTGGGTTCATTTCTTAATTTTCCCCGCAACAGCTGTTCCTCGTGGTGTGTAGTATATATCCACATTCCGTGGAAATATATGATAACAATGAAATAACCAGCACAGCTGAAAATATGTATACATTTGAACATGTGGGTCAGCTGTGCATACTCAGAACTACATGTATCACATAAATGTGATAAAACATACCATTGGGAGCAACTTTTCAAAGCCCTTGGATATGAGGAAGCTAACAGTAGAATGCTGTATATCAGTTAGGATGAATGCTATATATCAGTTAGGATGAATAACAATAAAAATAAGACAAATAATTCAAAATCCTCTTAGGGAATAAAAATATTCATTTCAGATAACTATAGTAACACAACTTATGCAATTTCAAAAACACAGATAATACTGCCAGCATGCATATAGAGAGGGCTTTTAATTTAGTGAATATTTTATTGCTTTAAAAACATTTCAATTAAAAAAGTACTTTTTTTTTCAAATTTTTGCATTTGTTATAGCCTTTTGAGCTGAGAAAACCCTATTTGATAGCTACAGAGAGCTTGCTTGACTAAGATAAACTACTTTATCAGAGATATAAAACCACATTCTTTCATATTTGAATGCTAGTCTAGATAGCTTGTAAAGATATCTATATCTTTGAGCTTTCTGTTGACTTTATATATATATAATTTTTATATATCCAAAACAAGTAATTATATTCATGTTTGTTTCATTTTTTCAGATACATAGATACATTAACTGTATCTGACACAACCTCATTTGAGAATATGAAGTATAGTCAGTAAACTATGAAGTAGGCCTTCATTTTTTAATATTTCTAATAATTCTTCCATTTTATATATATATATATATATATATATATATATATATATATATATATATGCATGCTTATTTAATAAATGACTGAATTTAGCAGCTCAAGCTTGCATGTTAGTCTTCCTGAATAAGGGATTGAAATTTTCATGCTTCTCTACAAGAGATGACACTTGAACAAAACAAAGTTTGCCATGGCCACTCTCTCAGTGTAATTCCTACACATGGAGTGCTTCACACCCACAGTGTGAAGCACACTTAGTAGGTAGTTTTCTGTTTTCTTTTCTCTTTGATTTCCTTTAGGTCCCACTACAAGCTTACAAAATAATTGTTATGAGGCAGATCTTGAAATCAGATAGCTGATTTAAGAAAAGATATCCATGTTTCACTAGACTTTGGGGGGTAAACTGGCATTGTACCTGTGCCACTCACAACTATCGGAACAGCTTCCAGTTCCTTGTTGTACCCATAAAACCTCTAAACGAAAAGTAATGCTGTGGTTACAATTATTTCTCTCTCATTTCAGATGTACTGATTATGTTTCTGTTTTTGCACCTAAGGATTTATTTGGCTTTATAGGATCCATCATCAAATGCATCTATTTTACAGAGAACACTCTTCTATGGTAGAAAATTGTTTATGATTTCCCAGCCTCATTGTATGTCATTATCTCCTTTTCTATATTCCTCCAGCTAGAGCCATCTAGAGAACAAATAACAGTCAAATAATACTGAAGCGCACTATGTACAAAGTAAGACAGAATAGATTCTATGAAATGAAGGGTAAAATGCGCTTTCAAGTATTACTCAAAACTCTGAATTTAAGTCAAATATATATCTCAAATTTTAAGATTTTTGCTTGATGTTTCACTCCATTTAACTTTCTCCACTTTTCAATTATTCTTTCAATATTTCTGCTCTATGTTTTAGTTTATATATAAAAGTGCTCTTTTTTTATATTGACAAATGGTTGAAATCTGCATGTCATGTGTGTTTATGTATATGTACATGCCATTGAATATGCATAGAGGTGAGAAGAAATAGAGAACTCCTAAATGTAAAGATAAAGATAAGAATTCTTGCATTTCTAAGAAACACTTCGGTGTCCTTCAGTAGATTATACTTAATATTAATTAAACAGCAAAAAGATCTTAATAAGAAAATGACCTTAAACCAATTAACACAAAATATAATAAAAATATACAGAGATTGTCTAATATTGCACTATGAAAAAAACACAAATTTATAATACTTCCATAAATTAGAAAGAATTTTTAAAAAACTGCAAAATTAGAAATATTTGAGAGCTACCAAAGATGTGAGGACTTAGCAAAGTTACAGTTTGTACAAATGCAACTGTGCAAGCATTCTGAAGAGTAGGTGGTTTTATTTAGTAGTAATAACTATAAGAATATTCATTTATTCAGAAATGTTCATCCAATTATAGTTTGGATGTGAGGACTTTGTAATTAAATAATTGAGATCCAGATTGTATCATGGTTGAGATGGTTGTAGAATTATTCAAAATGGAGACTAGGCAGTGAACATAATTTCTGACCACTCCAAGTTCCATTTTCCCATTTGTACCAATGATATAGAGTAAGTTGCTGCCACATAATCCCATTGCCATGGACATATCTACCATTATATCTTCCTCAACTATATTTGACTATATTTGACTATATTTGACTATATTTCAAGTCATGAATCAAAATAGTAAGAAAATTTTGTGTGTCTAGTCTAAATAAGTAAATATGTATAGTCACTTTATGTTAATTTCTGACTGGTCTTAAGGATTGAAATACGTTCTGCACTTCTTCATTATAGATTTTTTGGCTTACAAGTTATTTCTTATGGTTAAAAGTTTGTTAACATCAATAATATAAAGTTAGCTTAAAACTTGTAACTCAGGGTTGGAGTCATTCTTGGCAACAACACGTGGCATGAGCCAACCCAGGGAAATAAGTTTCTAAAGATACCTCTAAATTGGGATAATATTTTATGCAGTTCCTGTCCTAGAAACCAGACTTATAAAAGATAGGGTTTCAAACAATGTTTCTTTAATGAGGTATTAAAAGCTGCACCATTGTGCATTCATATACAAAAACTGGCAGTCAAGCTTTAACATGAAAATAATGCAGTTGGTATGGATTTTAGAGAGACTAAATTCTTTATATTGTAAAAAACTTGTTTTGCCTTCCAAAATTATGGCTATTCTCTGATATTGCAAAGAAACTTTTAAAAGTTATAGTTAAATACTTCTAAAGCCAATGGAAAATTGATAGTTTATAATTAAATCACTGGCTCAATATTTTAATTCCCTTTTTGGTTGTCTTATGAATATAAACTCAAAGATACTTCTCATCATGCTAAAAACAACTCTGTTTAATCAGCAGGTCTAGTTCTCTGGAAAGACGAAAAAATATTCTATGCCTTTTAACTCAAGCCAATAGCTTTTACTAGGTTTCAAAGGCATGGGTGTATTCCTGTTGTCTAAGAAACATCTGTTAGCTATATTTCTAAAATATGGATTTCAATACAATGTTAAATACTAATGTATTTAACTAATGTACATCCTCTTGTAAACTAAAGTTCACATAAGCTTCAGGAAATCAAGAGTCCTAAGACTTAGACCTCTTGTCAAAGGTCAAATGGACTCCAAGTAAATGTCCCTGCCTATTCTGATCCAATCCAACAGGTGGTCCCAAATATAATTTATATAACCTAGGATATATCATACAAGTTAAAATATATACATTTAAACATACATATAATAACTACATGCATATTTGCACATGCATGTTTATATATAAATTATCTATGTTAAATATAAATTATACAAGTTAAATATAAATTATATTCACTAAATATAATTTATGTATGCTAATTTTATATAATAAATATAAATAATACACATTAGCTATATAGTTTAGATAAACATTATACAAATTAGGTATAATTCATATATGTTAAAATATGAATTAAGTATAAGTTAAATTTATAAAATATAAGTTATAATCTATACAAAATAAATAATTTCACATTTCCTCAAAGACACAGAGTTATGGAATGAACCCATGGAGCTCTAAAAATTGGATAACATAAAATAAAAATAGGTGGAGTTGTATACTTCTTTACCACAAAATATTATTCTGAATCACAAAATTTTATTTTGAATTTTTTGACCTTCAATGCTAAGCCACCCTTTGTAACTGAGTATTTATGGCACCATATAACTAGGCATACTTATGCCCAGGTGAAGTGGAAGGATCTGCTTTTTGGCATATGACATGGTCCTGACTGGATATTAATGTGGAGAAGATGGTGTCCTTTTTTTTTTTTTTTTTCTGTAGGATGCTGAAGGAGGGAGGTGGCTGCCAGAGCATATGGTGATACATAGATATTCTGAGTAAAAGAATGATGCTGAATGTGAGCTTGCTGAGTGCCCTGATAATGGACACACAAAAGCTGTACTAGAAATAGGTTCCTGACCCACCTTTGCTACATATTTCTGTTTGGTCAAGGCCAGAAATTTGGAAGAAGATTATCGCTAAAACTGTAACTCATGGCATAGAGATGGGGAAACCTAAATATTATAAAAGATCTGACCCTGATCCTCATGAGATACAATCTTGTGGGTTTGAAACCAAGAGAAGGTATAACTGGCATTTAACAAAATTGTTAGATGGATAGAAAATTATATCAAACCCCAATGCGGTTTAATGTTTCCAATAATATATGAATTATTGATTGGGCTGGGAATCCATCAAACATTGGAAAAAAGGAGATGTGCATAGATCTTTAGCAATCAGATTCAGGTCATTTTCAAGGGCATATATTGCACCTTTCTATGAAGTTGTATTAGAAACACACAAAACTGGGACAAGTTTGGGATTTTGAACAAAAGTTAGTGTTTGTGTTAAGGTTAGTAATCCTTTATTAATTGGTCATATTTAAATTACTTTTGTTTCTTCTACAGTATTTAATGTAAGTTGTATTGACTCTATACTTTCTAATTGTGTTTATATATTGAAATCTGTCATGTCTGTTATGGGGGTCTATCAAGGGGTGATGTGGAGAGTACTTGGCAATGCTTCAAGAATATTGGCAAGAATTTTTACATTGGGCTAGGACAAGGAAGTGGGCTCAGGCAAGAATTTGATATTGGACTAGGATAAAACTCAAGATGAATACAGCTGAGGGATATGTTCCGTTTCTTGATCACCTTGTTAAGTCACTTAACACAGCAATCATGGAACCTTAGCTTATGCCTTTCTTGACCTAGAATTGACTCTATTCTTTGAATATACCTAGAATGGTATAAAAGCAGACTGGAAAAAAATAAACTCACTTCAGTATTTGCTGGGGTCATGTTATCATGTTGTCTAATTGTCTATTTGCCATTTGGATAAGTACTATCATGTGAAACGGTGTACCAATTACACATAGTAGATCAGTTGTACACAGATCACAAGTAATAAAAATAGCACTGAATGAGAACATTATCATGATAAATTATATGATAGGTAATTTCATTTCATAAATTTAAACATTTTAATGCATAAGATTGTTTACCTTTTGTAAGAAAATATCTTATTTAAATAGGAATGGCTGTCTCTTGGCAAAGGAATAAAGTTTTAGAGACAAATTAAAAGAGGTGTGGAAATAAGAGGAAGATTCTACATAAAACAAAGTTGGTTCTGTTCTGAGTAGCAAGGGATTTAATTAACCTTCATTCAGTCTCCAAAATATAAAGGGGAAATGGGATGTAAAGAGAGTAATAAATATAAGTGTTGTGAAAGAAAAGATAAATGGCCTAACTATTTAAAATAAGATTTCACAACAAATATGTTATGCGCTTCAAACTACAAAATTTTATATTGCCATAGATGTATAAATTATTCAAGTAAAAAACCTTGGTTAGAAAGACTGAAAAGAACAAGCTCTTGAAAGTTTAATATTCAAAAGTACTGTGGGAATGTGAGACCACACAACATTGAGGAACTAGGCACTGGCATCACATTGAAGCTCAACCTTGGAGTAGGGAGGATACTTTTCACCAACTGTTGGGAAACCCTGCTGATTAATATCATTGTCTATCATGTCAAGATAGTGCTTCTGATATCAATCAAAATGGAAAGCTCCCTTTACCAGCAGGACTTCACCTTCTCTGACCTTGTCTGGGGATTCTCCACACCCGTTACCTGAGTAAGGCGAAATGTGTAAGTAGTCAAATGGCAAACCTACAAGTTTAGCTTTTTTTTTTTTTTTTTTTTTCACCTGATATGACCCCACCCAGAGAATACCTGGAATTCTGGAACCCCTCTCCATATGAATGAGACATGTACAGTATTTTAAACCCCAACCATAGAATTTACCCTAAGTAGAACCCCTTCCCACTCTCCAAGCTCATATGTAGCATTGGTTAAATGCAAAAAAAAAAAAAAAAAAAAAAAAAAAGGTATGTACACAAGCTAAGATTGTTTAGGAAAGATTTTCATTAAAATGACCCCCCTCCTGCAGTGCATCCTAGCCTCCCCAAAACTCTTTAAGCTAGACTAGGATCCTGCAGACCCTTCCCCCAACTCCGGACTCTGCTTCATCCTTTCAGACCTGTATGCAGCCTAGTCTATACAAGGAACTAGGAAACATGACACACAGCTGGACCCCAAAACGCATACTACAGCTGGTGCCCAGATTGTGGGGCCACAACTGATGTAAACACACACTTTATGACACCCAGTGCCCACATGGATTCAGCAGAATTTCCACTTTGAACAAAAAGGATAGTGTACCTGGTACAAGCAGACAGACCTTTGACATCAGCCCAAAGGCTCATCAGCATCCACAACTCTGAGGGAAGGAAGTCTTATATTTTCCTAATTTGCTCTTCTCTGGATCTATGGATCTAGCTTTCATTTTTCATTATGGGAAACAACTCGTTGCAAACAAACAAAATGAACAAACAAACAAACAAAAAACCTCCCCCCAAAAAGTTATGTGGACACCTCCTGTCCCTGCACAGCAGCCCTGCACTCTACTGGACACCATTAAAACAAAAAACATGAATAGCTATGCCTGGTGGGAGCCTCCCCTTCCCATCTTCCCCTCACCTACATGATGTAGGACACCTTTAAAAAAAAAAAAAGGCAATTTACCATGCCATCTACCTTCAGAGTCTCTAAGAACTCACCGATGATACAAAGAAGTCTAATGAACCCCTATTCTCCTCCTCCCTCATGGCAAGAGTGGAGAAGGTGTCTGTCAGTCCCTTGGCTGGCTCTGCTTCCTCCATTGCTAGTGGTCCTGCTGCTAAGAGTCTGGAGCCCCATTCTCAAGTTGATGACTGACGATCCCACTGGTGCTGGATCCTTGCAAAGTCAGGTGACTTATGTCTGCTTCTTTCTCTTCTCTTCTCTTCTCTTCTCTTCTCTTCTCTTCTCTTCTCTTCTCTTCTCTTCTCTTCTCTTCTCTTCTCTTCTCTTCTCTTCTCTTTTCTTCCCTTTTGCTTTCATTCATTTTTCCTTCCTTCCTTCCTTCCTTCCTTTCTTTCTTTCTTTCTTTCTTTCTTTCTTTCTTTCTTTCTTTCTTTCTTTCTTTCTTCTTCCTTTCTTTCACCCAGCCTTTAAGATACTACAGCCAAGCATTTCACACTGCTTTCAGCCTTAAGACAGTGTAGCTACAAGTCCTACCCTGCAGCCAGGCAAGTAGAATTCCACCAGGCACCTATGCTTGTGTCCCTCTCCTTTTCTAATTTTCAGGACTTAAAGCGACAGAAAGTTACACCCCTTCTGCTCCTATCTGCTGATCCTTGGGGGTGGGGGTGGGGACACACAACTGGGATGCACACAACTGGGAAGTGGCACTGATGTGCAGATAGAGCAGGCAGCTGGCAGTGGCATAAGCCCTTCCTCTGAACCTCAGCATCTAAAAGTAGAGGACCCACCAGACTGTTGCTCCAGCCAAATGCACACTGCCATGTTGAATTTTGGGGGCAGATTGCATGTGCTAGCCAGCACAGAGCTGCTAAGCTAAATTATAGGCATGATGGGCAGAGTTTCACTGCTACATTTTGAGATGACATGACTAGGATGGTACACAACTACCTTTGCTTTATTACCTCTTAGCTACAATCTTAAACAATGAATCTATTTTTCTGGGTCTCAGTTTCTATAATTGTTCAATGAGAGACATTCTATCAATAATATTCAATATCCATAAACATTTAATAAATGGTGGTTATTAATAAACTAAAGTGAGTATTTGAAAGAGTTAAACTTGAAGAAGACAGTGTTAAAGGGCTGCCCTCTGAGAGGACCAACAAGCACCTGACTGAAACAGACACAGTTATTTACACTCAACCATTGGACTGAAGTTGGGGACCCCTGTGGTTGTATTAGGGAAAGGCTGGAAAAAACTGAGGAGGAGGGCTACCTCATAGGGAGACCACCAGTCTCAATTAACCCGGTCCCTTGAGATCTCTCAGACACAAAACTAACAACCAGGCAGCATACACAAGCTAGTCCATGGCCCCCTACAAATATACAGTAGAGGACTGTCTGGTTTGGCCTAAGTGGGAGAATACATACCTAACCCTCAAGAGACTTGAGGACCCAGGGAGTCGGGAGCCCTGGCGAGGATCTGGAAGATCCTCTTGGAGAAAGGAGAAGGAGGGATGGCATGAGGGACTGTGGGAGGGCAGATTGGGAGTGGGGTAGCAACTGGACAGTAAAAAAATAAAAGCAATAATAATAATAATAATAATAATAATAATAATAATAAAGAGTTTACAGGATATATGTTTACAAAGAGGATATAGGTTTGATATATAACATCTATTGCTCATGACAATTATCAGAGAATAGGAAGGAGACCATGAGTGATAAGCATGCAGATACTTCCCATCTCATTAGTAATTGCCCTTCTTCAATGCACGTGTGTGTGTGTGTGTGTGTGTGTGTGTGTGTGTGTGTGTATGTATGCATGCTTCTGCATGTGTATATACCCATAGGTGTTTTCCAAAGACAGACAGCTTATTGATTAGTTCTCTTGGGGAGGTTATTTAAGACTTTGAACTCCCCGACGTGGGTGCTTGGATGTGAACTTGCATCCTCATCAAAATCAGGAAATAATTTTAACCACTGAACTATCTCCATCCCCATAGTCAAGTAATTTTGAGGTGGCTCTCTGATATACAGAATTATTAAAAAAGAAAGAAAGGGAAAGAAAGAAAGAAAGAAAGAAAGAAAGAAAGAAAGAAAGAAAGAAAGAAAGAAAGAAAGAAAGCAAGCAAGCAAGCTGGTGTCCTTTAAGATGTAAATGTCCAAAAACATTAAACTTTTACAACCCACATACTTTTTTAAGAGTTAAAAAGTGTTTGCCAAGTGGCTGCATGTGGTCATATGTGAGGATCAAAGATTGAAAGAGCAACACACTGCGCCCAAAGATGATCTGTTCACTACAGTGTTTGTGAATTTACAGCCACAGTCTCTTTCCTAAAACATAATTGGTAACAATGAAACTTTTCTCATCTAAACTATGAAACTCTGGAGGAATAGAAACAAAGGTACCATTTTTTGAGAAAATATAATTTGCTTCAGGTTAAGAGGAAACAGAAAGTTATAATGTTTTTCACTCTAGTCTGAGAAATGTTGCAAACTAGCCAGAGGCTGCCCACCAAAGAACATATAGCAGCTAGAAAGATAACCACTCCACAGTAACTTCCTGGACTTTCAATAGAACACACAAAGAGAATGATGTTTGAAAATTAAGGCAGAGACATAATAGAGCATCGTAGAAAGGCAGAAAATAAGAGAACAAATAGAAAAGGGAAATGTGTATGACTTATTAAATAAAAATCAAAATTGTGAAAGTATAGTGATTTAGGATTATGTTTAATAAGTAAGACTTTAGATATGAACACACAAAAAAAGGAAGAAAATAAAGAAAAGCAGCTCAGCATTACAGTAAATGCCAGCGTGTGAAGAATTTCAGAAGCAAATAGAAATATATGAAAGCTTTACAGAAGAGAATTCAAGGTTTGAGGATACCAGGGGTGTTCTGGCACTGATGTATTTCAATCATAAAGCCTATGGTTCTTTCTTTTCTCTTTTCCTTCTTTCTGTATCTTTTTGAGTTGTCAAGGTGAGTTAGCATTAGTATTAAATGCAATAGTAACAACATTTATCTTTGAAAAGGGATCACGTAAAGAATGATGGAAGTGAAGGGATGACATGAAAGAAGAAATATTTATTTTGAAGTCCAGGAGTTGCATGACAACTCATTTTTAATGTTCTATGAGTTCTCTGTTTTTTCAAAGAGATGAAATAACAGAAATATAGAACAAAACCTTTTATAGGTGGCCAAGTAGAACAATTAATAAAACATGTCTATGAATAACATAAATGTTGACAATGGTTTTAAATTCTGTTTCAAAGTACAATTAATTATCAACTTGTTAATTTATTCATGTGAGAAAACTTTTATTTCAACCTTAATATTTTACATGTTAGCTTTTCTCCTTCATCATAAACAAAACAGGCTTGACACATGCAAATTATGAGGTATGCGAGAGGGCTCTAGGGATTTCCTCCCAAGCTGACCTTTGGCTATCTCCATTAGGATTAGCTTTGAACCTGGTTGTATACATTCAAAAGTTTACCTTTAGAAAAGTAGAAACTTATTAGCTACTAACTCATTAGTTATTTCATGATTCCTTAATAACTTCATCTATATCGAAGAATATGTTATGGTTTTCCTAAGCTATGATCGTAAGATACTTATGATCAAATCTGATATGTTGTTTCTCTACTCCTAACAAAATGACACTTTTAACACAACAGATTGCTCCCTTTAGACTCTTATGAGGATTACTTTATTTAGAGTCTTGGAGAAGTAAACATAAAATAAATAGTCCTTAATAGCATTGTTGGGCATTCAATATTTAAGAGGAGATAAAGAATCACACATTATTATAGAACAATAGAACAAAAGATTAAAATAGTTAAATGGTCTCTGAAAATATAAAAGTCATTGGTTGTATATTAATTTTCCCAAATAAGACTGGAAACTACTTTAAAAAGCAGACAAAAGACTGTAATTTGATTTCTGATTTTCAATTTTTCTTATTTGTTTAGAATAATAAATAAGAAGAAAGTATGCATGAGTATAGAAAGTCAAATCAAACCATGACCATACAACCCTAGGAATATGGTGTCCTACACAGAGAAATATGCATGAAATTTAAATACTGAATAATACAAGTGTCTGGTTTATAGAGGAACAAAGAATAACCTGGATTTCTAGAAAAGAAGGGACAAAAATGGTAGCCCAGTAGAAGAAATAAAATGAATGAAAGTTCATGATGCATAGGTTCTTGGACATCTAATAAAGCTTATAGACTAGAAAACTTCCATAAAGCATAAGAGCTGGAAATCAACTCTGTATGTCCATAACATAAAAATAAATACATTGAAATACAGTAATCAAGACTAATCAGGATTAAAATAAATGATTTGTTTATATATCTACTATTAATCTATCATCTATCATCTATCTCTCTATCTTCTACCTATCTTTCTATTTATGCCTGTTACTTTTATTGGATACAAATTCATCCTGGGAGGTAACACTGTTGCTGGTCTGAAACCTACATTAATAAAATGAAAGAGATGCTTTCTCTCATCTGGAAGTTAATTAAAGCTAAGACCTGTTGTTTTCCTCAATGGATTTCAGAAGTATGTTCTGTGCACATATGTGTAAGAGCCACCAGGACTCAATACAACTTAAAAGATAGTATAAGTTCATCAATATCTGAAGTCCAATTTTAGTAATGTGTAATTTCAAATATGCTTTGTATTTTTCAAGAAGGGCAGGTTAGAACTGTAGTAGTAATCATATGTCTATGGTTCCGAGGGTTATGATAGGAAGGGATATTGTAACATCCTTTTGGAAGGCTTTGGAATAGGTTAAACAAGACCTATGACATTTAAAGGTGACTTACAGAATAAATAGAATCCTTTTACTATTTTTTAAATTGTTTTGGGATTTGTTTTCATAGTTTACAGTATCTACTCACCCACACTGGTGCAGCTTTCCCCATCAGTCCCCAGCGCCCAGCCTTCATAGCAGGAGCACTTGACCATGTGTTTGTGCTGCTCGCACACTTGGCTGCACCTCAGGTGGGAGGCACAGTAGTCCACAATTTCACAGGTTCTATTGTCCTTCTTGAGCTGATGTCCTTCTGGGCAGGAACAGACAATTCCTCTTCCAGGAACAACAGAACAGTGGTTGCTACAGCCTCCATTGTTCAGAGAACACTCATCTGTCAAGGGACAGATGTTTTTGGTCAGATCATATTTTCTTAGTTCATACTATTCACTGATTGAATTCTCTAAGTCTGGAATTAGAGTCAAAGCTTTTTAGACTCAATATAAGTCAAGCACCCACACTCATTGGACACTAAATGCTGCTGGGAATGATCCAATAGTAGAATTTCTTTATAAATGATAAGAATTGGGAATGCCAGTTTCCAGTTCTACTAAGTTTATAATATAGCTTGAGTTAACACATTGATTACAAATTGTGCTTGGTACTTTTGTTAAAACTGGGAAAATTATTCTCAATCTTTTAGAAGCTGTTCAAAATCAGTTGTAAATGCCTTTCACAAGAAAGACAGACATTGATTACACAAGTATTTAATGCTTATAAATAAATACATATATGCATATGTAATTATAGTGACATTGAGGAGAAGTTTTCTTTGTTCATTGTGTTCTATATGTTGGTTGTTATGACTAATTCAATGAGGGCATGGAAATATGATATGTATTACAGAAACAAAATTTTAATGGTATTTTAGCAGTAGTAATGAGCAGCCATTATTCACCATATGTATAATGAACATAGTTCATAAAGAAAGAGAATGCTTTCCTCATACCACTTGTATTTACACTTTGGATATGTACATTTATTATTATTCTTTTTTCTTCTTCTTTTCTTTTTCTTTTTATTTATTTATTTATTTATTTTTTGGTTCTTCGAGACAGGATTTCTCTGAATAGCCCTGGCTGTCTTGGAACTCACTCTGTAGACCAGGCTGGCCTTGAACTCAGAAATCCACCTGCCTCTGCCTTCTGAGTGCTGGGATTAAAAGTGTGCACTACCACGTCCAGCTTTATTATTATTTTTTTTTATAATCACAAAATTTTAGGCTCTAGAAAGATATAGAATATATCTAATTATATTTATCAGCCTGATATTGAATGGAAAATTAAAGATATTGAATGAATAAAATTAAAGTTAAAAGGGGATATAACTTCCAAAATTTGGACCAGCATTTTCAGTGTTAGCAAATTTCAGAATATCATGCTCTTGAGTAATGTAGCAGATTTCTGTTTTTACAACCCCACAGACCCTACTGTTTTCTCAATAGACCTACTCTTCTCAACAATTCCTTTATGGCCCTACAGTTTCCTACTAGTCCCAAGGAGGAAACAGATACATAGCAAAAAGCCCAGGAGCTTCTTACTATTGCTTTGCACCAAAAATGTTTAGAGTTCAGCATGCATGCCTTTAATCACTGAACTAGGAAGGCTGAAGCAGGTGGATCTTTGTGAGTATGAGGCCAAGCCAGTCACACCAATGAGTTTGTGGTTATCCTTGTCCACACAGTGAGGCACTATGCTAAAATAAAACAAAACAATTACATCAAGCAACATCAAACCTCAACCAAAAATAAGAATTTATCAATTGTTTCTCAAAGCTGGTCTAGTTGTGCTTCTTCAGGGAAATACCACAAATGACTGCTGGATAATAACTGAGAAATCATAACAATATTTTCATGTATAACTTAAATGTCCTGGTGATTCTAGAAGTGTTTTTCTTGTAAAATTGGGTTGTAATTCCATTAGCCATTTTTCTTTAAGATTTGAATTCAAGTTAGGTATTATTTTGGGAGGAAAAATAGATTTATTTTCAAGAATTCTTGTTCAGCAGTAATCATAGACATTTTGAAGTGGTTCCTCCATTTTGACACCCCATTTCAAGAGAACAACTGTAAAAAATGTTATTGTGCTCAGCAGGTTAAATGGGGGTGGTTCACAATATTTTTAGTTTATTTCAAGTATAATTTCTTTTGTCTTAGAACTAAGAATTTCTGACGCCCTTTATGGACTTAAGTAACATTAAGTAAGAGTAAGGAAACTATTTGGACAAGTCAAGTCATAGCTGTCCTTTCCTCTTCATTACCTTATAAAGTGCCAGGGTATGATTTGTTCTTCTTATCATTATTTACACTCTTTGTTGATGCCTCCATCAGTGTCTTTTAGCAACCATACCTAAATTCCCTACTTGATAACTCTCTGATTTCCTGAAGGTAGAAAACATTTTTATTTCCTTCCCTTCATATGTATAGTTCGGCATAGAGAGATAGCTCTTCCAAATTCTTTTAAAGTCTGGTGAATTGGTCATTTTAACTTGATAAGTATACTAAGAGAAACAATTATACAAGAACTACAAAACAGAAGCAGCATCATAGCAACTCAGGTAATAGTCTGTCTTAAGTCCAGCATCTCCTCTTCCTGTAACAAACAAAATCACCGTTTCTATTGTAATGTCTGAAGACTCGTCAGCAGTGAGTTTCATGTGAGCAGTGAGGTTTCACTAACTTCCTGACACTAATCAGTTCAGCTATAGAACAGTAGGCAGGAACTAGAGATGTAACACAGAGCTCTCTACCTGGTAAATGCATTGTCTAGTGTTTGTTTGTTTGTTTTCTTGTTTTCAGAATTGCTTGATCATATTCACTGCAATTTATAAAGCCATTCAGTGCCTGAAAATTAAATACAAGGGCAAATGCAAAAAGTCCGATTTGAAGGGAATAAGCAGAAAGAATGAGTGCTTTGATGTGAATAAGTAGATGCAAATAAACTAAAAGGTTCTAATCCCTGGAGAAAAGTAAAAAAGACAGAACAAGCAATACCACAAAGGTCGCCTTCATCTGACCCATCCGGACAGTCCTTCCTCCCATTGCAGAGTTTCTCTGGCTGCAGGCACACAGAGGTGTCATTAGCACAAGGGTACTTGGGTGGTCCACACAAGAAGCTGTCACAGTCTTCTTCATCAGACTGATCTTCACAGTCAACATCTCCATCGCATACCCAGGCATTGTTGATGCATCTCCCTTAAGAGAAAGGAAAGAAAATGCATTTGTAATTTGCAGAAGATCACAGTAAGGAAATGCCATTGTTATTGTCTTTGTCAGAGTCAGAATTATTTGCTATTAGCAAAAAAATCAATTCCTGATAGTTTGACAGTTTGTTTTCATGACAGCATTGGAATATTCTTGTCTTGCTTGTAGAGTCTGAGCACTGGTGTTTTCTGAATTTTAAATTATTAAATAAAAAGAGATTCTGTGACTAGCTGAAAATGTGTTATAGTTTCAGAAGTAAAGTTTAATTGCACAATTTGAATCATTTTTCTCAGTCCAACATTTGCACAAACACTGTTAGTTATGACCTAAGCTGAAATTTAGGCAAATGCTTTATTTTAGGGGAAGTAGTATTTTATTTATATATGTAAACTAAACCCCTCAACACTTGTTACCTATATTTCTTGAAATGATCATGAAATAAAAGTTGCTTCATAAAAGAATACCAGTCCTGGATAACCAACATAGTTTTAAGGAAAAAACAAAACAAAACAAAACAAAACAGAACAAAACAAAACTAAACCTCCTTGGGGGCTGGAAAATGGGTCAGTGATTAACAGGGCTGACTGCTCTTCCAGAGGTCCTGAGTTCAATTCCCAACAACCACATGGTGCTTCAGAACCACCTGTAATGTGATGTCCTCTCCTGGTATGACTGAAAAACAGCGACTGTGTATGCATATACATAAAATAAATAAATAAATACGTCCTTAAACAAAAACCAAAAAATTCCTTGAAGAATTGTTGGCCCTGATTTCTGGTTTCTGCAGAACCAAAGTTGCAAAAGCAGCATACATTCAACATAGAAACAGAAATAATAAACAATACAGAAGGTTTGACATTGGAGATATTAGTCCATGCACATAAAAACAACTGATTTTTTTAAAACAAAAATGCAAAAATCAGACAAACAAGAACACATGACAAAACTGCTTGAAATAACTGTTGTTAGGAATATTTGCTATCTGCACATAGAGGAATGAAAGTTGACCAATCTCTCTCACCCTATATACAAATTCATTTAAGATATTCAAACCCCTCAAGGTCAGATAAGAACCTAAAACATAGAGAAAAATATAGTAGGAAATACAATTTAGGCTTCAAGCTCAGGCTATAATAGGACTCTAGACATCCAGGGAAGGGGATCAGCAATTGACCAGTCAATTATGAAACTGAAACACACTTGTATTGTAAAGGAAATTGCTAGTCAATTGAAAAGGCATCTTAGAAGATTGGAAAACAAAACTAAAACCATACATTACATGTCTAACAGTAGATTAGTGTCTATAAAATAAAAATACCTGAAAACTTAAAGTAAAAATACAACAAAATTTGAAAATTGGGCAATGGAACTGGATGGAGAGTTCTTAAAATAAAATATAAAATGGCTAAAAAAACATTAAAACACTAATTATCATTGTTAGCCATCAAGGAAAAATGAATTAAAACTTCTTTGAGATTTCATTAGACCCCAATCCCAATGACTAAGACTAAGAATATTAATTATGATAAATATTACTGATGATATGAGGTTTCCTCATGCACTGTTAGTGAGACTGTAAATTGATACAACCTCTTAGAAATCAGTGCAGGGATTCCTCAAAAAAAAAAAAAAAACCACAACAAGAAATGGATGTATCATAAGACCTAACTGGACATTGCCTTAAAAGACGTTATTTCCTATTACACAGATACATGGTCATCAATATCCATAGCTCCTCTATTCACAATAGCTGGATGTTAGCTAGAACCCAAATTTACATCAACTAATAAATAGATATTGAAAATGTACCTATATTCCATGTAATTTTATTCAATTGTACAGAAAAAAGAAATTATGAAATTATTAGGTAGAACCGAACACACACTGACTGAAGTACCCCAGGTTGAAAAATATAAGTGCTACATATATTCACTCTTAGGTGGATCTTTAGATTTGTGGCTTTACTGGGGACAATGCTCTTCCTAGGTGCCATAGGTATCAAATGTAGGATGTCTCCCATCATGTCAGTAGATGTATCCCACAGACTGACAATAGATTCTTATTTTGATTTTGATTTACCACCAGAACTGGGTATTAAGACATTATTGCTAAATACATCAGATATTAGTCACAAGGCTTGGATAAATCAAGTTGGTACTGACAACAAAGCTTTCTCCTTGTTAACTAGCTTGAGTAGTATCAGAAGTTATTATATGCACCACTAGAAAAAAACAATTTATTTACCTATAAACCCTTTGACCTATAATAATGACTGGTTTGGAAGGAAAGAACATATTTCTAAATGGGCAACAATGACATGAATTTTATCAATATAGTTAACTGTTTTGTGCTTGAATTTAAGGTTTGTGGCACAGGTGGAAATATATTTCTGCTGCTGGACAACTAACCAAAATCCCATGGTTGGGAGCTCATAGATTCCAGGGATTAACCTATTTTTCTTTTATTTTGCTAAATGGAAATAACACCAATGTGGCCTGCAAATTTGTAACTGTGTAACAATTGTTAGGTGTAGATCACCAAGCTAATTAATTAGAGAATTTCCTTTGTGTGCAGTGGTTGGTGATTAATGAACAAATGGTCAATGGTCTGAGAACAATTGATTTTGGAGTGTTCTGCCAAAACCGCTTTATCATTCCTACCCCTAGGCTTAGCTACCATTCAGAGAGAGTAGAAAGAAAGATTACTAGGGAGTAAGTCAGGGCAGAGGAAAATGAAACAGTGTCTTCTGGATATGGCAGGACCACTGCAAGTGCAGTGAAAATCAAGTGCAGGAAATCAGAGTAGCTACTGTTGCTTGGGAAAGGCTTGGACAAGGAAGAATAATGCAGACAACAGTGAAGGAGGAAGGTCTCCACATCTTTCCCTCTGAGAAGCTGTTGGCAGTCGATACTTTATATTTTATTTTATGTTATTTAAAATTCCCATTTCCTTTCCTCCTCCTCTTCGAGTTTTTCTCCTCAAACTCAGGTCTCTTCCCACCAATTCCCCTCCCTTTTTCTTCAGAAAAGAGAGGCCTCCCATGGACATTAACTAACCTTGGTATATCAAGTTGTAGTAACACTAGGTATATATTCTCTTATTAAAGATCGATAAGGTAGCCCACTAGGAGGATAAGGTGCCAAAGAAAGATAACAGAGTAAAAGATAGTTCCTCCTCCAACTGTTAGGAGTCCGACATGAAAACTAAGCTACACAGCTGTGTAAATATGTGTAAAGGGCCTAGATCTGTCTTATGCATGTTATCCATTTGGTGGTTTAGGCTCTGTGAGCTCCTATGGGCCCAAATTGGTTGATTCTGTAGGTTTTTGGTGGTGTCCTTGACCCCTCTATCTTCTACAGTCCTTCATTTCCTCTTCCACAGGATCCCCCAAACTCTGTGTAATAGATGGCTGTTGGTTCCTGCATCTGTTTCCATTAGCTGCTGGATTAAGCCTTTCTGATGATGGGGTATGCTAGACTCTTAAAGTTTAGCAGAATATCATTGACAGTGTCTGGATGGGCTCAACAGATGCTATTTTATGGGGGATGGAGACTCCATTTCCTCTAACTGTATGCTCTCTTTAAGGTTAAACATGATCTAATGGATGGACCCCCCCACACATAAGCTCAAGAGAAACACAACCTAAATTTATTGGGTCACTAAAACAAAATAGTACAGGAAGTTTGGATAGGATGGGAAGATGAAGGTTGATCTGGTAGCAGCTAGGGGGAAAAGGGGTTGAATTTGGTTAAAGTCTACTAGATGAAAATCTCAAAGAGTTAATACAAATATCACATTAAAGGAGAATTATATTTAGATAATTTTGATACACACTAGTAGAACATGTAAAAATGTTTTCTTTTTACTGATTTACAAATAAAAATGGCTGCTGGTCAAAATGTTTTCAAAATCAACATGTAGAGCACACACTGTCCCATGGATGTTGTTGTCTGTGAAATCTTGTTTTGTTGAAGTTGTGGATGGTGATATTTTTCACTACAAATTATTTATTTACACATTATTATTATTATTATTATTATTATTATTATTATTATTATTATTATTATTATTTCTAGGTAATTGTCATTTCTGGAGTGTATATTATTGATAAGTAAAACAAATTTTACAATGTATCTAGAGACTTAGTAGTCTGATTAAAAAGACTATCATTCATAAAATTAGGGTCAAAATAAAATTTGAAATGAAGATATGTCAAATATTTTTAAAAACACAATGTATTTAAAATTATCAAACTTATTTGTAAAATTTAATAATAGTCTTCACTTTTGTAAGTCAAATGAAAAAAACACATAATCAGTACTGAAATGACTGAAGTATTCTAGATGATTTTAAACATATATTACTGAAAAAAATGTTTAAACTAAGTACTGACTGCTATTTCAATAATAGATTTGTTTTAAATAAATACAAATTATAAACTTAATGCCAGGAATAAAATGTGTTCTATAAGTCCCAGCTAAGGTACCTACAATTTAGAAAGCATGAACAATAATAGAGATGATCATATCAAGTGCAATAACTAGAAAATAGAATTTAAAATTATTCAAAACTAAAAAAATAAGGCTGTAAGAAATTAAGAATTGGGAGTAAATGGGACCAGGGGGATTCAGGGGTGCAGGAACCCCGCCCGACCAGTGGCATGGGTTCCTTCCTGTCTGAGATGATGCCCTGAGCTGACCATGGGCACAAATTCAACAGCCAGTCCCACAACATCCAGAGGAAGCTCTACTCCCAGGTACTCTAACATGCCCAGGATCATAGGCTCAGAGGTGCCCCAAGCAAACCTTTGGGGCTAACTCTGAAACCAGTCCCACAGCACCTAATAGAAGCTCCACTCTTAGGCACTGTAAAATGCCCAGGATCACAGGTAACAGGATCACAGGACCTTTGTGACACCAGGGTCTCAGGGTTCCAGAGGCAGCTTGATGCTCATGGGGCTCTGACACACCCAGGATCTCAGGATCACAGGACATTTGTGACACCAGGGTCTCAGGGTTCCAGAGGCAGCTTGATGCTCATGGGTTTCTGACAGACCCAGGATCTCAGCATCACAGGACCCCAGAATCACAGGATCACAGAGACAGCTGAACTCTGAGGAGTTCTGACACAACCAGGGTCACAGGAAGGACAGACTCCAATCAGATATAGCAAGAGTAGGTAGCACTAGGGATAATAAGATGGCAGGAGGCAAGCATAAGAACATAAGCAACAGAAACCAAGGTTTCTTGGGATCATCAGAGCCCAGTCCTCCCACCATAGCTAGTCCCAGATACACCATCACACCTGGAAAGCAAGAGTCAGATCTAAAATCACTTTGTATGATGATGGAACACCTTCATATATGCAGGGGGAGGGGAGCTGGATAGGGGGTTTCTTGGAGGAGGGAAAACTAGGAAGGGTAATAACATTTAAACTGGCTAGATTTTTAAATGTACAGAAGCAAGTAGTACAACATTTAGAATGTATCAATTAAAATTCTCCCAAATGGAAATAGTTTTAGTTATACTCAATAAAATTATATGGCATTAATGTGAAAACAGAGAAAATTGGAAAAACAGCAAGTGAGGTTCAGAGTTGAGATATTGGACTAATAATTAAAATCCACAATGGGCTACAAAATTCCAAAGTTTAACGAAGACAAACCAAGTAAGACCCTTTTATAAAATGGAAAAATGAGGTGAATGCACATTTCTGCAAGAAGAAATACAAATGACCCACAAATAAACTCAAGGTTGTTCAGTATTGGCCACTATGCAAATCCATGTTTAAACCAAGAGTTATTCTCTCCTCTTAATGAAATTGATGCGAAAAATAACAATTTCAGCCAGGTGAATTGGCTCACTCAATGAGTAAGGAAGTTTGCTGCCAAGCTCTATGAGTTTAATACCCAGGATACATGGCAGAGGAATAGAAAGAACTCTTACAAATTGTCCCCTGACCTTCACACATGCATTGTGGTGTATGTGTGTGCATATACCTACAAGTAATAAAAATATTAACTTACTAAACAAATAATTGCTTGTTATGTATATTTTGATACTTTTAATAAAATCTAAAAATTGAAGTAGTATCAATGTCCATTAATGGATGAATAAATTATGATCACTGTGTAGATGTGCACACACACGCACACACACACACACACACACACACAATTGGATATTATTCCTTAAAATGGATAAATTTCTGTCACTTCCAGCAATGAGCAATGTTGGTGGCATTGGAACGAATTATGCTAAGGGAAATAAATCAGATTCATAAATATGATATCACAAATTCCTTTCCACATGTCAATGTTTAAAAAATAAGCAAAAAATCTATCTGACATAGCACAGCTATTACTAGATATTCTGAAAGGAAAGAAGGATAGATAGATAGATGGGGAAGGAATTGATTAGTGTACATTACATGGATGTGTTGAAATAGCATAAAGAACCCCATTAATATGTAAACATCAAAATGTCAATAGAAACTAAAAAATGTTACTGGGTCCATTAAATGTAGATATTTTTTCAAATTAGTGTAATAATATCAATTATCTGATACATGGACGACATTTAAGTAAAATAAGATGTTTAAAGCTCTTGTAATTTAAAATATAAACTTAAATGTCAGTTTGATGCCATTTCTTCTCTATTAGTTAAGTCAAGATCAAAATGATGGATAAACAGACAGATTTGACAGGAGTGTAATAATCACCTCAAATATTGTACATTTGAGCAACTTACTTGTCGGGAAATGTTTAAAAATTAGTTAAAATGAGCAAACACAAAATATATCAATTTTGCCACAAGCAATCTAGATTTGAAAGTATGGCACGCAGTCATGTATATCAGTGTTTTGCATGTTATGGAAAGACTGTCAGAAATTCAAATTCCCATCCCAAGAAAGTAACAAGGACTGCAATCATGATTTTAGTGACAAAGAATGAGAGCATGGTACTAAGAAAGAATATTAGAAGACACCAGTTTTAAAAAGTGTTTTATAAAGCAGAGGTGGGCTTTCTTGCACACTAAAAGGATTCATGTATGTATTAATATGCATGAGTTCATTTCCATAAGTGCATTAGTATATGTATACATATGCCTTGCTGTCTTCAAGAGTCTCATATCAGAGACTTCTACAGGTCCACAGTTGACCAATTTGCATGTCTTTTATACTAAATAGTGTATCTTTTCCTATAACATGCCCATATCACTGAATTAGTTATGAAACCCAAATTTAATACAGTGTAAGTGTTAAATAAATATTTGTGGATATTACTTGGGGTATAGTAACATGGAAATACATATTCAATAGACATGTTGAACAGACATAATTTTCTTTCAAATACTTTTAGTCAGTAGTCAGCCTATTCTATGGATCTCAAAACCCACAGCTACAGAGGAAAATCTTTCTAGAGGACTACACAGGTGAAGGTGATTGCCCCTGTGGAAAAAAAAAATGAGGCTCTGACAACACAGGGCAGAAAGGAGAAAAATAATTCTGTAGTTTACAGTCTTCCTCTCACATATATCTATATAACCTTTCCAAACTACTGTGGTCTAGTTTTAAAAATGATGAAGATGAGATGCACGTACACCTACCACAAAGTCCAGCAAACTGGACAGTCAATTATACAGCCTGTGTATCCAGATGCACAGAGGTATTCCTTCACAGAGGCCATAGAAAACAAAACAAAATACCTTGACCTTGTCACCTTCAGCAAGGAATTTATAATCTAATTCATAAGGCAAGATTGATGTACAATGCAAAATTGTTGCACAATGTACATTTTATCTTTGAAATATGTCATCCTCTACTTAAGGAATAAATTGTATGGAGTCATCTGTAAATATAAGGCCATATCCTGGAGTCCAAGAATAAGATAGGTCCACATTTGAGTTGGTTTATCAAGGTAATTCTTCATTTGTTCCCAGGCACCACCAATAAATCATGACATTCCAGAACAGCATTATAAAAATCATATCTACAAATCACTATTGATCTTTCACAGTCAAGATTACAGTGAATCTGTGTGCCATCACTAATGGAAAGCCGGCCTCATAAGGTAAAGAAATCATATTCACATGATTGTCTCCAAATCACCAGAAATATAATTAACATCAGGATAGAACCTAGATAAAACTTCCAAATTAAACAAAACAAAACAAAACACAATTCCTTTCATATTTTATGGAAGGTTTGAAACTGCTTCTTCATATCCTGTGTGTTTGAATTTAATTCTAACCAACATATAGATGAAGTAGAACTTACAAAGTAAGACTCAAGAATTTTGAACTCACACTCACTAGTTAAATAAACTTAAAGCAAATGTGATCAGTAAATACTTTTTAAAGAAGGCTGATTTTTATTGAATTTGGATCAAGATGGATTATCACATCTTGAATTCATGTACAAAAGTATTGAACAGCCAGGTACTTTGGGTCTATGTGGGACTATGCTGCCACCTGCACATAGAAAACGCTAGGACATGCTCCATGTTGGTATTATCAAAAGAAACATAAATTACTAGTGGTCAGATATGCTAGAGAAATTATTAGTAGCTATGCAAAACTTAGTAAGTACTTAATACTATAAAAACATTCCCAAATATTCCGAAATTCTTACCTCTTCTTTAAAAGCCAAAGTTTGAAAATGTTAAAGCAAGACTCAAACAAATAGAAGCTTGCTGTTTAAAAATTCTTTCTTAGAAAGGGCTGAAAGTAGGAGAGGATGGTAGTTGCTAAATTGATTTCTGTATATTTTCTGATTTATTTACATTGTTTTTTCAATCTGATAGCTGTACTGCAAGGTTTTTATCATGGTAAGTATACATTTTTTTGCTTCCAGTCAAGACAATTAAAACGATCTTGTAGCAACAACAAAACTGAAGAACCACAAACCAGCCTAGTGGAACAAAGTCATCTAGGACAATCACACACTGTCACATGCATACTCAAGCAGCAGAAATGTTTGTACAGTACTCATTCCACACTAAACACCATTATAAAATCCATAGATTAGGGGAAATTGCATGCGTTTCTGCACATACAATATATGCTACTGTTTTGACATAATCAAATATCTTTTCTTGACATTTTCTTCTTTATTAAACGATTTTTGAGGTTTTATTATTTTTTTAATGAGGGCTCCCTATTTTGGATTTTTATGAGATTTTGGGCTATGCCAATGTAGGAGTCTCTGTGTCTATACACATTTCTTGTCCATTTTCTTTGACACTTTTTCTTTTTCAGTTGACTTGTCGTAGTCCTAATATTTTATTGATTTATTTTATTATTACCCCTAAGATGCTTCTTTATTTTCAAAGGAGAGACAGAAAGGGTATGGCTTTGGATGGGAAGGGAGGGGCAAGAACTGAGAGTAGGGGAAGTGGGATTGTAATCAGGATATATATTGAATGAAGAAAATTCTAATTTCATTAAAAAGAACAAATCAGCAAAAGACAAGTAATGTTTATGATCTGGTTCTCTAACATTTATCTTCTTTCATTTTTGTAAGTTTTCTAAGTTTGGTTTTGTTTTTTTAGCTCTGTCTGGCCCGGTACTCATTATTTACATGATACTAGCCATAAACTCATGGACATCAACTTTCTCTGGCTAATAAGAGCTAGTATTAAAGGTTGGTGACATGCCATCTGACTAGAGTTTTGCTAAAAGGTAATATGTGTTATTAAAGAAATGTCTTCTAATAGAGATCACAACTAATATTAAGAATATGAAGGCTGTCAAGATGGCTCAGAGAGTAAAGGTGCTTGCACATGAGTCTGAAAACATAAGTTAAGTCTTTGAGAACCAGAGATAGTGGAAAGGGAAAATAGATTCCTGTCTTATGAACTGCACAGACATCTGTAGTATATGAATGTATACTACATTTATGAAAACATAAAATGAATTAAGATACTTCAGTATTAAAAAGACTATGAGCATGTGGCTGGAGAGATGCTCAAGGAGAAACAAACATTTGCTGTGTATGTGTGAGGTTCTGAGTTTGCATCTGTAGAACCTAAGTAAAAGGCAAGTGGGAGCATCTGCGTCCCAGGTCTCCCACAGGGAGGAGGTCATCAGAGAGAGGAAAAAACCCAGAAGCTAATGTCCAGGTCGTCTGGAAAACACAACAACGATGACAACAACAACAACAACAGCAACAACAATAACCTCGTCTCAAACAAAGTGCAAGGCAAGAACGGACAGATACCCATGTTTGCCATCTAACCTTCACAAGACTGCATAGAGATATAATCTCCTCCCACACATAAAAAAGTAGGCATGAAGAGAATAGAATATTTGAGTCATCCCAGTGGATAAGTAATATATTTATAAGATTTTATATGATTTTTATATGAGACAATGCTGCTTCTACATACATTTTTGTTGTTCTGATGGTTCTGAGATTTACTCTGATTTAGAAAATATTTAGCATACATTACATGCTTAGCTAGCTAGTAAAGAGGGTAGGGAGATGAGAACTACAACCTGTTGATGAAGCACTAATGTTCCAATATTGAGCATAGAGAAAATACTAGGTATTTAACCAGCAGAGATGGCTGTGAAATTTCAGGTATATAGGAAAATTCTTCTAGTTGAACACTGAAAAGTTCTATATTATGAATATACTTCTTATTTTATGCTAAAGCTTATTTTCTTAATATATTAATATGAGCTATAACCACAAAACCATGTATGCTGAATTTTATTCATGATTATCAGGCATGATTACAAGCATATCCTGTTTTAGCAATATTTGTTTAATCTAACTCAGATTATGGATGGATATACTCCTCTTTCTAAATGTATTAAGTAAGAGGAAGATGGTACCCATTAAAAAATTAGCAATCAGTCACTGTGAGGTTGTAGATCATGAAATGTCAATTACCAATTGAAGGTATGTTTTCTAAACTTTAGATAATAATTTTTTTCTGCAGCATTCAGACAACATTATTGTTTATTGTTTGCTAAGAATTCTGTTACTAGTTTTGAATACACTGAAGCATACAGATGTGAGGAGCAACTAAGGCAACACAAAAGTACCAAGTGAGAGACTATGCAAGCTTAACTACAAGCCATAGTACTCTAGGAAGGGAGGATTGGGTGATGGAGCCAATGCATTGACATCTGTAAGATTAGAAGATGGACATGATCACCGTAAGATATGCTATGCTTTACATGAGTGTCAAGGGATGAGGGCATTCCCAGCAGTAATGGAGAAAGGGGTCTTCAGATGAAAATGTGCTGTTGAACAAAACACTGAAAATGGCAGTTCCAAGTCAGGGCTAGACTTCAGACTAGAGCTTTACAAGCCAGTCACCTGAACAAACAGAATTATATGTAATGCTTAACCCAGATTATATAGTCAATAGACATTTTAAAAATTAAAACAAAAAGGAAAGTCAGACAAAACAAGGAAAATAAAATAAAAGGCTAGAGGTCTTAGGTGGTAACTTTGAACAAGGTAAGGAAAAACACATGGAAGAGACTTGGCCTACAGTAAAGCACTACAATGAAAGCCCAAGCTGCAGTATGGACAGAGTGTAGAAGCTCGGGCCAGGCTGGCTTTCTGCCACTTTCCGTTTGGCATTTTAAAACATGATATTTTTATTTTTATTGAGTGTTTGGAAATTTCACATCATGCTCCCTGATCACTCCCATGTCCCAGTCCTTCCATGTATGCTCGCCAGCCTTGTGAACCCACCAAAATAAACAATGAAAAACAAAAATTAAAATGAAAGAAAGAGGAAGAAATAGAACAGGTCCAGTTTATATTATCTATATATTCACTGAAGCATGGGCAAGCTCTCAGTGGTCTACCCCTTAAGTGGAACTGAGTTGTTCCCTTGCTGTACCTCTGTCACAAGCCATGATTTGAGGAGAACTCAGCTTCAGCATCAGAGTTTTTAAGAGTTCTCTTCAATTACTTCCTATTTGGGCTGATACTTTTTTGGGAGGGTTGGGGGTAGCAGATATCATTTCTCAACCATGTGCATCTTTCTCAACTATGTATCTGCAGTCAGCAAAATTACTATAAAAGTATCTTCATTGTTCTTTACCACTAGTGGGAGCACACAGATCATGGGCACCCACATAGTTTCTCACAACAGCACAGACAACAAATATGGCCCCTGGTGTTGTAGGACCACAGACTTAGACAGGACCTTCAGAAGCAGCCCATACAATGGACA
Organism: Mus pahari; assembly: GCF_900095145.1. Taxonomy (NCBI): domain Eukaryota; kingdom Metazoa; phylum Chordata; class Mammalia; order Rodentia; family Muridae; genus Mus; species Mus pahari. The sequence goes on from NC_034592.1 coordinate 28,520,102, forward strand.
TCAATAGCTATGGACTCAAGTGGCAGCACAGGTCATGCACATCAATATAGTCCCTTATGACAGTAGAGCCCACAGACATCAATATGGCTTCAAGTTGCAGCCCAGAACACAGACATCCACATGTTTTCATGGCAACTTAGGCCATGAATTTTGACACATACCCTGGTTACAGAGCTACAGTAGGACCTTGGACCCAGTCACAGTGCTTAGTGGCAGCAGAGACGAGAACATCATCATGACCTATGGTTTTCATTGCCTCTATTTAATATATCAGGAGACTGGAGTAAATGCTTGCTTAAATCATTTGACCTTACTGCATTACTGAAGTGCAGAGACAGAGAATTATAAACTGAAGAATTGTTTCCAGTGACTCAAAGAGAAATGATCATTTATGGTAGAATGCAAGGCATGAAAGGATACATAAAACACAAGACATCTAGCTATATTATACAAGGGAATGTGGAAGACAGAGAAAAGTGAAGTGAATAAATTTTCTTTGTTGGGCATGTGTTTATTGAGGGGAAGATCATTCATGTGGGGAAAGAAAATAAAGAGCAAGAAACGAAAATGATATTATCTCCTACCCACATTGTATGACAGAATCACACTGTAAAGACCCTTAAAACAAAGGAAAACAAAAAAGCAACAAAACAAAATAAAACAAAAATAAATAGGAGAGATAAGGTTAACCTTAAAAAGAATAAACACACGACTAAAGTGACAATTTTTACAGAAATAAATCAGCAGAAAATATATAATACTGATGAGAAGTGACAAAGTATTTCATTAGTTTATGACAGTGGGATGGTGTCACCATGTTGTGAGAAATAGATGGAAGTATTCTACTGGCTAATTACAGAATAGGAGGACCCTTTTAGGTCTAAAACTCCAGATTAAACTCATTTTTCTTGCTGTATCTGTTGATCTAATAACAAGACAGGAAACAGTTCAAAGTCACACAAGACTAAGGCTCTGCAACTCACAGAAACCCAAAGAGAATTGTTACAACACACCCGTCGAGTCAGAAGCAGAATACTAGATCCAGTGAGCCCTGAGCTCAACAGCTGATTTGGATACATCCGTCTGCAAAGGATAACTTTATACATAATTTGTCCTGACCTTGAGACCTGGCAGGCAAGTGTGTGTTGTGTATTTTAATGAAATCTAATGTGAAAGAGTATGGCTTAGCAACGATTTATAGCAATTGCTGGAAAGACAATATCAAAGTACGATACTTTGAAAAATGACGCCTACATCCTGCTTTTTCCATAGCTCTCTTTTCCTCTCTATATAAAACAAACAAACAAACAAAAAACAATTTTAATTTGAAATCTTAAGGAAATGATCTTCATTATAAAAATAATGTTTAGATTTGTATTCCCTAAAACTACTGTGCCAATTGTAATATCCTTCACCATTCTCAACGGGTAGTCAGAATGAAGATGTTGAATTGTCACCAGTTCCTTTGCTTTACTCCATTGCTTGCTCCTGTGCCCTATTTTGTCCCCAGATAAGTCTGCGTTTCTAACTGAAAATTTCATAGAAATCCTCATAAAGCCCATACACAACTTTTAATAAATATTTGTCTGAATTTAATTGAAAATTTCAAAAACTAGAAAAAAGTAACGTATTTATCAGTAGATGAGTAAATTTTAAAAGTCATTTATCAATGCAAAAAGAATAGAGTAGGTGAGAATAAGCGTAGAATCAGGAAGAAATGAAACAAATATAAAAAAAATCACATCATTGTGTGACTACATATATGTGACATTCTGGAAAAGGAGGGACAGTAAGAAAGATCAACAGGTTCCAGGCAGAAGTGGAAGTTAAGCACAGGCAGGCTGATAACTGAGGATTCTGAATGATAATGTGAATGCATATAATAATATACTATTTCTAGTACCATCAATGTGCAGGCCCAAGAGCCAGTGCTGCTGGAACACATGGCCTTGGTATGGTTTGACTCACTATTACATGTCCACTAATTGTAATGCATGCACTATTCTGTTTCGGGATACAATATACAGAATATGGATAATGAGAGAAGCCAAGCAGGGGAAGGTAGCAGAAGGGATGTGTGGACTCCATAAGTCTTTCCAAACTTGCTGCTGTTAAAAAACAAACAAACAAACAAACAAACAAAAATAACAACAAACAAAACAACGAAACAACCAACACCAACGTATATCTAAATTCATTATAGAAGTTTTCTGGGTAGTCATTCTTACTTAATTATAAGACTACAGTGATTTATTCAAAGATTGGAAGTAAAATGCATTATACTAGCTACTTTTCTCAATGCTGAGACCAAAACACCTGAAAGTGCAGCTTAAAGGGAGTGACTATGTATACTATGCTATGGGCTTAGAGATTTCAGTCTGTATGTAGTCCATAGGAACATTGATGCAGAGTATCCAGTCGTGTGACCTCCTCTCAAGGTGAACAGGAAGCTGGGAGGGACGATGCCTCTGTTAACTGGTATTTTCTCTCCTTCCTTATTCCATCCGTCCTCCTTCCCTCTCCAGCTTACAGGATGGTGTTTCTCCCTTCTCTCTGGATCTTCTTAAGCTACATACTTCACTGATTCTTAGAATAATGGCTAAACACACACACACACACACACACACACACACAAACACACACACTCACACAACCTACATAGAAGTGTGTATTAGTAACTAATCTCTTCAAATATTCTTAATGAAGTTGACAATCAAGAATAACCATCACATACCGGTTTCTAAAAGCATTTCATGAGAATGTCTAACTTAATATTATATCCAGGGAATATTTCATGTAAACTTTCCCTTTTTAAAAAAAAAATTAAAAGATGTCTTTGAAACATATGGTTACTTTATTTTCATGAATTTGCCAGAGGGCGTATGGGTCTTCACAAATTTAAGGCCATAGGTTTATCAAAAGTATTATTCACTATAAAATAAAATAAGATACATGTATTTGTTTATGTAATTATTCAAATACATAAATGTTTATCTATATGATAAATTTGTAGAGGTGAAATCATGGATGAATTAAAAATCACATTTAAATCCTTATTCTTACACCCACATGTGCACATATGTGCACACAAACACACACATCTGAATTGGTATTAATAGTAATTGTCACCCAATGATGCTAAATAATATGCAATCACATTAAAATTTGCATTCTGTTTTTCTAACTAAGGGTGTTATGAAATGGATGTTTCTTTTTTCTGAAAATTTTCATAGTGGTGAGAGGACAAACCTATTCCTACTCTATCTTGGGATGGGCCTCCATCTTAAAAGCAAAAGAGCCTGAGAATTTGATCTACAGCTGAACCCAAGCTGCACCCAAGTTCCAGGAAGGACTCCACAGCTTGTCCTTGACCCATACCCGAGAATTACTCCCTAGCTTCTAGCTACAGTTAATCAAAGATTAGTCTGGTTGTTTCAGATGTACTTTCAGACCACTTGTGATTGTAAACTCTCTTACCTCAGAACACCCACCTGCCAGCTTAAAATAATCATAAAATTAAATGCTTGCCAGGATAGAGACCCTGTCACTTGCTCTTATTTCCTAAAAAACATTGTCCTCCATCTTGCATGTCTGTGGTGGGTAAACCCAGCCTCTAGTTTGTAATAAAGAGACTCTAATGTAATTATATCAGAGTCAGCTCCTTGGTAGTCTTTTTAGGATTCATGAAGGTTTTCTAGCATAACAGTGAAATCCCAGTCTTTAGTGTGTTTTAATGCCATAGGAAGGGGCACTACCAGGATGTGTGACTTTATAGCAGGAAGGATGGTTTTGATGGAGAAATGCATCACTGTGTATGTGGCCTTTGAGGGCTCCCATTCTCAAGAGCATCAGTGTGGAATCAGAACCTCTTCCTGAATGCCTAAAGAATCCAGTCCCCTCCTAGCTGCCTTGGGGTCAAGAAGTAAATCTCTTGGCTTCTCCAGCACCATGTCTACCTGCCTGCCTCCATGAAGATACTGGAATGAACCTCTGAAATAGTAAGCCAGGCTTAATTAAATTTTGTCTTTATTAGAGTTGTCTTAGCACTGAAATTGATAGAGGAGAAAGTAGGGGAAAGCCTCGAAGATATGGGCACAGGGAAAAAATTTCTAGACAGAACAGCAATGGCTTGTGCTGTAAAATCAAGAATTGACAAATGGGACCTCATAAAATTGCAAAGCTTCTGTAAGGCAAAAGACACTGTCAACAAGACAAAAAGGCCACCAACAGATTTGGAAAGGATTTTTACCAATCCTAAATCTGATAGAGGATTAATATCCAATATATACAAAGAGCTCAGGAAGCTGGACTCCAGAATTCAAATAACCCACTTAAAATGGGGTACAGAGCTAAACAGAGAATTCTCGACTGAGGAATACCAAATGGCTGAGAAATACCTGAAAAAAATGTTCAACATCCTTAGTCATGAGGGAAATACAAATCAAAACAACCCTGAGATTTCATCTCACTCCAGTCAGAATGGCTAGGACTAAAAATTCAGGTGACAGCAGATGCTGGCGAGGTTGTGGAGAAAGAACACTCCTCCATTACTGGTGGGATTTCAAGCTTGTACAACCACTCTGGAAATCAGTCTAGCAGTTCCTCAGCAAATTGGACATAGTACTACCAGAGGATCCAGCAATAACTCTTCTGGGCATTTACCCAGAAGATCTTAAAACTGGTAATAAGGACACATGCTCCACTATGTTCATAGCAGTCTTAGTTATAATAGCCAGAAGCTGGAAAGAACCCAGATGTCCCTCAATAGAGGAATGGATACAGAAAATGTGGTACATTTACACAATGGAGTACTACTCAGCTATTAAAAACAATGAATTTATGAAATTCTTGGGCAAATGGATGTATCTGGAAGATATCATCCTTAATGAGGTAACCCAATCACAAAAGAAGTCACTAGATATGCACTCACTGATAAATGGATATTAGCCCAGAAACTTAGAATACCCAAGATACATTTTGCAAAACACAAGAAAACCAAGAAGGAAGACNATCNTGTGGATACTTCATTCCTCCTTAGAATAAGGAACNAAATACCCATGAAANGATATAGGTACAGAGACAAAATTTAGAGCTAAGATGAAAGGATGGACTATCCAGAGACTACCCCATCTGGGGATCCATCTCATCATCAGCCACCAAACCCAGATACTATTGCACATGCCAGCAAGATTCTGCTGAAGGGACCCTGATATAGCAGCTTCTTGTGAGGCTATGCCAGTGCCTGGCAAACAGAGAAGTGAATGCTCACAGTCAGCTATTGGATGGGACACAGGGCCCCCAATGGAGGAGCTAGAGAAAGTACCCAAGGAGCTGAAGGGGGTGCAACCCTGTAGGTGGAACAACAATATGAACTAACCAGTACCCCCTGAACTTGTGTCTCTAGTTGTATATGTAGCAGAAGATGGCCTAATTGGCCATCATTGGGAAGAGAGGCCCCTTGGTCTTCAAACTTTATATGACCCAGCACAGGGGAATGCCAGGGCCAAGAAGTGGGAGTGGGTGAGTAGAGGAGCAGGGGCTGGGGGAATGTATAGGGAACTTTCGGGATAGCATTTGAAATGTAAATAAAGAAAATATCTAACAAAAAAACATAAAAAATAAAAAAATAAAGTCAACATAAAAAGGTTAATATATATATATGTGTATATATATATATATATATATATATATATATATATATAGTTGTCTTAGCCATGATGTCTCTTTAGCAATGAAACCCAAATGATGATAGGTACCCAGTTTATTGTAATTAATTATAGTATTCTGAACAAATCAAGACAGTTTCATTCTTCACATTTCTTTTACCAATCACTTTGCTTGTCATTTGTCTGTGTGTTGTGTGTGTGTAAGTAAGTATGTGTTTGTAACTACAGACATATGTTGATACTGAATTTTATTTCAAAATGTAGACTTTTCCTTTCCAGTTTCTCGCTTCAAGTGGTAGGACTGGCCTCATAACTTCATGTTTGATAGACTCCTAAGTTCTAAGTCTATGCCCCCTTTTGCCCATATGCAACCCAGTCAATCATCTAGCTTGTATTACTGACTCACTGAATACTTTTGTGTACATAATTTTATAGGTATTTTTGTGTGTTTTACATAAACTCTTCAAATCAAGAATGCTGAGTTAATTTTATATTGTTTTCTCAACTGGGGAGAATTTGTTTTTATCTATAATCATGGCAATATTTTATGATCAAAATCTTTTTTTTGTCTGTTTTCAATTTAAAGATGGATCATCCACAGCAAGAGGACTTGCATTTTCCCTTGCCATCCAATTTGATAGAATCAGTGTTATTTACAGGTCTGGGTTTGAGACACCAGAGGTGACAGCGCTTGGCTTCTGGTCCTTTGAAATGCTCTGAATCATTGATGGTTATATTGTATTTTTGTTCAGTTTTTCTCTCACATTATTCTTAATAAGTATTAATAGCTCTTTATAAGTATATATTTAAACACTAACTGATGATAATTAGTGTAAAAGAGAGGCCATTATATTAAACAAATATAAATTTAATACTTTAGTAATATTTATATGTTCAAACTAGAATTTGAGAAAACTTTGAAGGTAAACATGAACTATGAATTGAACAATTTGAATGTGTTTTTGGTGTCTTTTAGAGTGTAAAATGAATAATTGAAGTAAGTGAATAGAAAATTCAAAAGTACAATAATTGGATCAGTGTTTATATATGTAATTTATTTTAGTGTCACTAATGTTCAGAATGGCTTATATAGTCACCATTAATGTGAAGTTGTGTATAATGGCTTCCTAATTCTAATGCATTGCATTTGGCTGCATCTAAGGGAGAGATTATATTTTAGGCACATGATGAATAAATTGCCACCTTCACCACTGCTTTTTCAAATGAAGGTATTAGTCATTTTCACAACCCTGGTTTTACACTTTCAATTTTGAAGCCCTTGGACAAATTAGCTATAAACATATTTAATATAAACATCTTAAAGATATAATCCAAATCTTAGAAAAGTGTCCCTAAGAATTCAGCTTTAAGATAATTGCCAGTAATAATCCTTATACTTGAGTTTTAATTCAATTATATTTATAAGAAGCTTTTTAAAAGTGCTTATTGCAGACCACCACTGACCTCTACATTGGAGAATCAGGCACATCGAGCATAAAACATTCTATTACATTTTCCTATTCATCTCATTTATTATTTATCCTTTATATGTATTTTTGCTCATATAGTTTAAAAACACTTTTTACTGACTTTCTAGTTTAAATGGACACTGAGAGTTACCACTTTTAAAATACATCACAGTGGGGTGTGTGTGTGTGTGTGTGTGTGTGTGCGCGCGCGCGCGTGAAACTTGAATAGCACACTCAATTATCTCAAACTTGGGTTCTTCCTCATCAGTTAATGTCTGGCTTTGACAGGTTTCCCACTGTCTTATTTACATGCACATCAAAGACTTCTATGGCCATATATCAGCCATAATATAACTTTGAATTATATTAATTGATCTGAGTTTAGAAATTGGTTCTGTAGCACAAGAATTAATTTACTGAACAAAATTCATTAGGGAGGACGAAATTTCTATATTTGACAAATGTCATCTACGAATTTATGAATACTACAAAAAATTCTGAACAACAAAGTGTGGATGCTACAGTCCTACTGAGAAAGTGAAAGAAAATAATCTTGGGAAGTAGAAGGAGAGACGGATCTGGGAGGGAGAGAAGAGGAGGAGGGGAAAATGGGGGCCAGTTCAGATATGGGAGGAGATGGGGCAGAAATATAGAGGGTCAAAAATTTGAAAGTAGGTGTGTAGCAGTGGGGGAGGGGGAGCTGGGGTAGCCACTGGAACGTTCCAGATGCCAGGGACCCAAGAAGTTTCCAGGACCTAACAGGGAGGACATTAGCTGAAATACCCAACAAAGGGGAGATAGAACCTGTAGAGACCAAATCCAGTGGATAGACTTGGCCCCTGGTTGAGGGATGAGACTGCACACTCACCTCAAACATACTAATCCAGAATTCATCTGGTCAAAAGGAAATGCAGGGACAAAGAGTGGAGTAGAGACTGAAGGAAAGGCCATTCAGAGACTGCGCCACCTAGGGATCCATCCAATTTGCAGACACCAAACTCTTCATGGGATCTTAGGATCACTGTTGAGTGGAACACAACATCAGTTCCAATCCAAGAGTGACAGGCCTGTGACAGCAGGAACAGGAACACCAGAGCCCTTCCTGACCAGAAGCTCAGGTTCCCTTTGATCAGTTCTAGTTTACCTTGGTTTCAAACAGACCAGACAACTCCACGGTCCTCAAAGGAGACACCACTTCCAGGAACCAGAACACGCCCAGGATCTTAGAAAAACAGGATCCCAGGATACCAGGAGCTGTGTCACTCCAGTATTTCAAGGTCTCAGAGGAAGCTTGACTGCCAAGAACTCTGTCACACAGAATCTCAGGTTCACAGGAGCCCACAATCAAAGGATCTCACAGAAAGCTGGACTCTGAGGGGTCCTGAATCAACTGGGATTATAGGAAGGACAGGCTCCAATAAGATATATTGAGGGCAGCAAGCACTTGAGATGATGAGATGGCAGGAGGCAAGAGTAAGAACAGAAGCAACAGAAACCAAGGTTACTTTGCATCATCAGAACCAAACTTTCCCACCATAGCAAGTCCTGGATACACCATCACACCGGAAAAGCAAGACATTGATCTAAAGTCACTTCTCATGATGATGATGGAGGACTTTAAGAAGGAATTGCAGGAAAACAAAGGTAAACATCTAGAAGCATTTAAAGAGGAAACACAAAAATCCCTTAGAGAGTTACAGGAAAACACTATCAAACAGGTGTTGGAATTAAACAAAACCATCCAGGATCTAAAAATGGAAGTAGAAACAATAAAGAAAACACAAAGGGAGATAACTCTGGAGATAGAAACCCTAGGAAAGAAATCAGGAACCATAGATGTGTGCATCAGCAACAGAATACAAGAGATGGAAGAGAGAATCTCAGGTACAGAAGATTCCATAGGAAACATGGACACAACAATCAAAGAAAATACAAAATGCAAAAAAGATCCTAACTCAAAAGATCCAGGAAATCCAGGACACAATGAGAAGATCAAACCTACGAATAATAGGAATAGATGAGAATGAAGATTTTCAACTTAAAGGGCCAGCAAATATCTTCAACAAAATTATAGAAGAAAACTTCTCATATCTAAAGAAAGAGATGCCCAAGAGCATACAAGAAGCCTACAGAACCCCAAATGGACTGAAGCAGAATAGAAATTCCTCCCAACACATAATAATCAGAACAACAAATGCAGTAAATAAAGATAAAATATTAAAAGCAATAAGGGAAAAATGTCAAGTAACATATAAAAGGAGGCCTATTAGAAATACTCCAGACTTCTTACCAGAGACTATGAAAGCCAGAAGATCCTGGAGAGATGTTATACAGAGACTAACAGAACACAAATGCCAGTCCAGGCTACAATACCCAGCAAAACTCTCAATTACCATAGATGGAGAAACCAAAGTATTCCATGACAAAACCAAATACACACAAGATCTTTCCAGAAATCCAGTGCTTCAAAGGATAATAAAGGGGAAACACCAACACAAAGATGGAAACTATACCCTAGAAAAAGCAAGAAAGTAATCCTTCAACAAACGTAAAGGAAGACAGTCACGAGAACAGAAGGCCAACTCTAACAACAAAAATAACAATTACTTTTCCTTAATATCTCTTAACATCAATGGACTCAATTCCCCAATAAAAAGACATAGACTAACAGACAGGCTACACAAACAGGACCCAACATTTTGCTGCTTACAGGAAACCCATCTCAGGGAAAAAGACAGACACTACCTCAGAGTGAAATGCTGGAAAATAATTTTCCAAGCAAATGGTCTGAAGAAACAAGCTGGAGTAGCTATTCTTATATCAAATAAAATCGACTTCTAACCCAAAGTTATCAAAAAAGAAAAGGAGGGGAATTTCATACTCATCATAGATAATATCTTCCAAGAGGAACTCTCAATTCTGAATATCTATGCTCCAAATGCAAGGGCAGCCACATTCATTAAAGAAACTTTAGTAAAGTTTAAAGCACACATTGCTCCTCACACAATAATAGTGGGAGACTTTAACACCCCACTCTAATCAAGGGACAGATCCTGGAAACAGAAACTAAACAGAGACACAGTGAAACTAGCAGATGTTATTAAACAAATGAATTTAAAAGATATCTACAGAACACTTTATACTAAAACAAAATGATATACCTTCTTCTCAACACCTCATGGCTCCTTTGTCAAAACTGACCATATAATTGGTCACAAAACAGGCCTCAACAGATACAAAAATATTGACATTGTCCCATGCATCCTATCAGATCACCATGGACTAAGGCTGATCTTTAATAACAACATAAATAATACAAAGCCAACATTCACATGGAAACTGAACAAAATACTCCTCAATGATACCTTGGTCAAGGAAGAAATAAAAAAAGAAATTAAAGACTGTTTAGAGTTTAATGAAAATGGAGCCACAACATACCCACACTTATGGGACACAATGAAAGCATTCCTAAGAGGAAAACTCATAGCTCTGAGTGCCTCCAAAAAGAAACTAGAGAGAGCATACACTAGTTGCTTGACAGTACACCTAAAAGCTCTAGAACAAAAGGAAGCAAATTCACCCAAGAGGAGGAGATGGCAGGAAATAATCAAACTCAGGAGTGAAATCAACTAAGTGGAAACAAAAAGAACTATTCAAAGAA
>NC_034592.1:28530908-28562508 GCF_900095145.1 Mus pahari
TGGAACAACAATATGAACTAACTAGCACCCCCAGAGCTCATGTCTCTAGCTGCATATGTAGCAGATGATGGCCTAGTCAGCCATCATTGGGAAGAGAGGCCCCTTGGTCTTGCAAACTTTATAAGCCCCAGTAGAGAGGAACACCAGGGCCAAGAAGTGGGAGTGGGTGGGTAGGGGAGCAAGGGGGGGGGTATAGGGGACTTTCAGGATAGCATTTGAAATGTAAATGATGAAAATACCTAATAAGAATTGGAAAAAAGAAAAAAGAAAAAAGAAAAAGAAAGATCACCAAATGAATGGAGTTAGCTTGACCTCAGGATTCAGGGATAGTTCCTGTGGGGAATTGGGCTATGCACAGACAGGCTAGTCTTCAGTTAAGCTGAGGTCTGAACCCCAGAACATTACAAAGTACGCATTACCTCCTGGAACTCTGGCTCCTGCCTAAGTTATTGCCCCCCACAGCCCCCACAAGAGAAGCATGGCTAGAAGTTACTTAGGCAATGGCCCAAGCTTCTCACCTTCAGGCTAAACTCCTCCCCAGTTACCTAGTAACAGTAAAGACCATAAAAAGGGCTGTTCAGCCCCACCTTTCTCTCTTACTTCTAACTCTCTTACTTCTTACCCCTCACTCTCACCCCCTCTCTCCTCTCTGTCTTTTCTCCTATCTCCTCTCTCTTTATCTTCTCCTCTCTTCTCTCCCTCTCACTCTTTCTCTCTAGCCTTCTCTCTCCCTCTCTTTCTCTCTCCCTCCCTCCCTTCTCTCTTTCCCCCTGCATTTCTATAATAAAGCTCTAAAACCATAGACAGTCTCTGCTCATCAAGGCCCCCTGCACTTGGAGGATAAGATAAGCTTTCTCCTAATGAGCTGTTTCTAATCTCCTGATGGAAGACCTTCCTGTGCTCCATTCAGTATCCGCTGTGCTCACTCTCGCAGGTGTTGGGAATCTCTCTTCCCTCGTCCCTCTCTCCTATAACCCTGGGGCTTTAGCAAAGTAGCTCCTGGGCTCCCAGGGAGGGCTGCCCCTTGGCCACCCTCTGAAGAGTGGGTCAGAGGCTTGAATGCTCACCCTGGGCTGATTGGAAAGTGTATGGCAGCCCTCCCATGCCTGACTAACCAGAAAATAGGTGGAACTCTGGTGGAGTATGTGTTTCCCCTTCCCCCTCTTCCCCAGGACCCCCCTTTTTAGTTCCCAACAAGTTCCAAGGTACATAAGTCAGTAAGTCATGTAAACATCACATGGTCGTCTATCTCGATTGATACACAAAAGTTGTATGACAAAATCCAGAACAATCCTATGATAAAAGTCTTAGAGAGAGTAGGGCTGTGATGAATAATAATAATGGCTATTCATGAAAACCTGACAACAAATATTACCTAATGGGGAAAAACCTCAAAGCAATCCCATTAAAACTGAAAATAAGATAGGGCTCTGCTCTAAGCTATTCATCTTTATTTGACACAAATGGCAGCACTAGGCAAGGGAAAGAAATGAAGAGGCAGTAAATATGAAAGCAAAGTATCAACTTAACCCTATTTGCAAAAAAACAAGTATATATAAGACAGCCCATAAAATATCCCCCTGAGAATTGCTAGAATTCAATACGTTTAGCAAAATGGCTTGATATAAAATCTGCTAACAAAAATCAAAAGCTATTCTACACAGAAACTCAAATGATAAGAAAGAAGTAATGGCCACATTCTCATTTATACTACTCTCAAAAAGAATAAAAATTAAAAATATCTACAAAGAAACCTAACCAAGGAAGTTAAAGACATTGACAATGAAAAATTTAAATCTCTGACAACATATGGAAAGACAATAGAAAATGAGAAGGCAGCTCATACTTGTGGGTTGGATAGTAAAATGAATGTGAAAATGACCATTCTTCCAAAAGCAATTTATAGACTAAATATAGTCACAATCAAAATCTGTATAACATTCTTCATAGGATTAGGAAAAATAAACAAACAAAAAAAATAGAACAAAAAAAACCACTAAAACTCACATAGTAACATAAAAAAATTATTATGTACAGGCAAACAATCCTGTGCAAAAGCAGACAAGAAAAAAAACCAAACCAAACAAAATCAAACCAAATTTTTGGAGGAATCATTATTATTATTCTAGATTTTTAAACTATACTGTAGACTTAATAAAAGTATTGTGATACTGTCACATACACACACACACACACACACACACACACACACACACACACACTCATCCACACACCAGACATGTAGATCAATGGAATAAAATAAAAAGAGCCAAAGTAGACTTCACATAATTACAGCCATTTGATATATCTGACAAAGATGCCAAAAATTTACACTGAATGAAGGCCACAATCTTCATCAAACTACTGGATATCTTTCTGTAGATGAATGCAGGTATACCTGTCTTTATCACTTTGCAAAATATTAAATCTAAATGCATCAAAGACCACAATGTGAAATCTGAAATGCTGAAACCTCCTAGAAGAACCCAAAAGAAATACCCTATAAAATAAAGGTATTTATGAAGGAACTTTATAAATAAGATTAATTTCTTCAGCAATTGAAAAATAGAACATCATAAAAATAAAATATTTTATACAGGAAAGAAAATATATATATATATATATATATATATATATATATATATATATATATAACTCAAAAATAATTAAGAAAGCACATGGCCCAATTAAAATGTAGGCTACAGATCTGAAGCAAAAGTTTTCAAAAGAGGACATAAAAATGACAATAAAATTTCTTTAAAAGTATACAATATCCTGAGCAACTAGAGAAATGCAATTAAAAATAACCTTTGATTTGATCTCACTCCAATTACAGTGGATAAGAGCAAGAAAACAACTCACAAAAAGACACTGGCAAGGACTTGGGGGAAAAATGTAGCATTCACTTATTATTGATGGACTTGCAAATTGGTGCAGCCTCTATAAAAAACTGTGCCTAGAAGAATCAAAAAGCTGAAAGTCAATCTACCATATAACCCAGATAACCCCCTTGGCATATTCCCAAAGGCTTTCAGAGTCACATCCTGACAGTTCTACTCAAGCAGCCAGGAAATCAAAACACCACAAGTGTCCTTCAATTGGTAAATGGATAATGAACATCTGATACATGCACAATGGAATGCTATTTAACTATAAAATAAAGTTGAGATCACGTAATTTTTCAGGTAAATGTGTAAAACTAGAAAGTATTATACTGAGCCAAAGCAGTTCAAGAAAGACAAACTCTACATGCTCTTTTTTATTGTGATTCCTTGCTCTGAACTTCGAAATGGGAGTACATAACCTGTAATGTTAGAGGAAAGTAGGAAAGGGAAAGGGAACCGTGGAGGCCAGGGGTAACAGAACACCAGAGCTATGAATGAAGACCTGGAAGAACTAGGGGAGGAAATACCATGGAGAGATGAAGCGGAACACTGTATAAATAGAAAAAAAACAGGAAAAGTCATAACAGCCATCTTTACTGAAAATTACAATATGACTGATGGCTCTCAAAACAATTAGATCCAAGTGATAAACACTTGTAGCAGGAACTAAGCAATGACAAAGAAATTTAGAAAAGTAGATATAAACTAGCATGTGTGATCTGCTCCTACCTCCAGTGGCATTTATGTTCTGGGTGAATTTTATCTACGGAACTGCTGAGTGTAGGTTGGCGTTTGTCTCTCTGACCGTGAGATTCTCTTACTAATTCTAAACAGAAATACACCAATTTCAGGTTTTAATTCTGCTCTTCAGGCTTTGGGATTTTTGGCACACAAAACATATTCATTTATTCCATGAGTGCCAGAAGCCATCAGGGAGAACCTAAAACCTAGCAAGTGATCTTCCAGAGATTGTTCTGTTATGGACTGTACAGTTAATGATGGATTTACTTCTGCAGTCAATACCCAGGAGAATTTCATTTTAGGAAAAATTCCAGCTATTAATATGCTTTCCCTGTTATTATTAAGTATTATAACAATAACTAGATATTACCCCACCCTTTTGAGCAGATTTTTGTAGAACAATAAAGATGTACTGACTTGTAGTAATGCAATAAACAAATGGATGACTTCTTAATTATTAATGATGATCCTTTTAGAGTTCCTAAAATTATATTAGTTTAATTATTATTATTAATTATAAATCTCTTTTATAATAGGACTGCTATTAAGTCCTCGCTGATAGTCAAAACTGCAATGAGAATTTTGCAAGATTTCAAGTATCATGAGGTAATTGCTTCTGAGACAGCAATCAGGCATCTGCAACTTAGAACACAATCCAAGAGATTGTAAAACCATTAACCAAAGGACATAAAAAAAGAACTAATGTTTTATTGTAGGTTCAAGGACAAAAGATAAAATATTGACTGGGTTTATTGATACAAAACTTCACTATCACAAAAGCTATGTTTTTTGTTTTTTTTAAACACTCCATGAACCTGTAGAACTGGTGACAAATGATGAATGTTTAGCCACATAATTACTTTTAATGGATATGCATGTAAACATTCTCTGTTGTAAACTTATTCAATTTGTGTTTGAACTACTAGTCAACTTTCATTAAAAAAAAAACAAACAAACAAACAAACAAAAAAATGGTGCTTGGAAAAACCATGTGATCTGTTCTCCTAGCAAGGGCACAAAGACTAGGAAAGGTTACATTGGAAGACATGACATTGGAGAGAAAGCATTGGGAATAAGGCATTTGGAGTAAGGCGCTGTGGACAAGGGCATTGTTACCTCAAAGCAGGAGGGGCAAGCAAGATTACAAGGGGAATGCAGAGTGGAATAACTTAGAAATTGTAAGGCAAGTTAAAATATTAACAGAGCAATGTGCAAAATATAGAGGGAGAGAGCAAAAAAGAAGCTGCAGAGAGAATAGAACTTGCAGGCAGGCTTCCTCTTACTATGGGGCAGACCAAGTCATTTCTTAATAGCAAGGCAGGCTTAGTCTTGCTAAAAAGGACAAAGGTTTCTTCTTATAAACTTGGGTTTATTTCATTTAGCAATAAAAGAGTAGAAGCCTTTTCTTTCTTTATGTGTTAAAGATTTGAGCTAGTTTTTTGTTTGTTTGTTTGTTTTGTTTTTTTTAATCCAGAATGAATGAGTTCTTTCTGCACTAGCACTTGTTCTTTTGTGCCATATGCATATGTAAGTATGGATGTGTGTGTGTGTGTGTGTGTGTGTGTGTGTGTGTGTGTGAAATATGTAATTATGAGATAGCATGTAAAGTGGACCCAAATGTTGGGAAGGAAGATTTATGAATGTCTATGCATGAATCTGTTAATTAATTTAAGTGAGTTTAATCCTGAGAGGCATCTGGACAAGAGGGCAATATCCTTAACAATTTATCCTTTACTTAATCCCCTGTGGTTTTCTGATGAGGTGCTAAATGCCAGAGACTGCAGTTTCTGGTCCCAAAGGAACTCAAGCAGGTCAGCTACACTAGCAAAGTGACTTTAAAACGTTTTAAACAGCAACTGTAAATGCCTTGTAATACAGTCTTACCCACTTCGATGCTCTTCTCTCTCTCAGCTGCCTCAAGAGGAACAAGCAAGAAAGAAGAGCAGCTGGGGCTAGCCCCGACACAGGAGTTCATAGGGAAAACATTGATAGGATGGTGCCCAATCCATAATGGTTCTCGATGATGCTTTCCTACTATTATATCCAAAATGTTAGCATATTTACCAAAGACTCGGGATGCTTTTCAGTGATGAGTTATAGATGGTGCCTGAGCCAGAGGATTCTGCCTCCAGGATGTACACCGGGCTCACCTGTACTCCTGCAGGAGAACTTGGTTTTGTGGTCACACAGTCGAATAGTACCATTGCAACCCTTTTCATCACTGCCGTCCTCACAGTCTTTCTCTCCATCACAGCGCCACAGATCAGGGATGCAGTTTCCATCAGGGTGGCACTGAAATTCATTCTGAATGCAACCAACAGGAGAACGAGCTTCTTCATGACAAATAGGGAAGGGGAAAAATGAGGGACGATAGAAGAAAATTCGTTATTTTTTTCTCTCATTTTTATAAAATTTAATCTATTTGGGTTATAGTATTGTGCTAGAGAAATTATATATTTTACAGCATATATAACATTTGTATATAACATTAATAATTTAAAACATGAATAGTTAAAAGAAAATAATATTTACTGTCTTTTCCAGATTTCCTGAAGTTTTATATCAAGTACTAAAGAGAATGTAAGAATTGTTGTCTTAATTAGTACCTTCAGGTACTGTCTTTGAAATTCTTTTTCTAAGGCATGTAAACAACATTTCCGAATAAGTCTTTGCTTGATTTTTGACATTTATTAAAAAATTTCTTTCAAATTACCAAGAAGTAAATAGCTAAAAAAATAATGAGCACTTTATGAATAAGAAAACCTTTGAAAAACAATAACTGAGAATTTGAAAGCAAAGAAACACATACTATCAGGAAAACATCTTAAATATGAGATTTCAATTCTAAAATCAATGCAGAAATTGGTACATATGATTAATAAAGTATTATATGTTTTAATGCTACTAATAAGCAGTAATATGTATAATACTCAGATACACTATTAACTAGATCTTGATAAAATTACGATATATTAACCACCACTAAGAGGGGATATAAACATTGAGACATCTTATACTCTATTAAGTAAACAATATAAGTTTAATGAATTTTTAAAGTTTCAAAATAGCTAATATCATGAATGCCATATTAACCAACATTTCCCAGTACTGTTCAAAAATAAATATTAATATATGTTTGTAACTAAATTAATTTGTGCATTGTGTTGTGATTCTTAGTCCAGAGAATTTACCTGGGATGATATTTACTCACCTACTGAATTTCTTGGCTTGGTAGAAATCTAAAGTTACAATTTAATAAAATACCTAATTACAGTGGAGTACATGTCCTTGTCATAGGTTGAAGCATCTTTTTGGATATATGCCCAAGTGGTGTAGCTGGATCTTAAGGGTCTATTTCTAATTTTCTGAGGAACCACCAAGCTGATTTCCAGAGTGGTTGTACCAGCTTGTAATCCCACCAGCAATGGAGGAGTGTTCCTCTTTCTCCAAACATTTGCCAGCATCTGCTGTTACCACCTGAGATTTTGATCTCAGAAATTCTGTTTGGTATAAGGTAGAATCTAAGGGTTGTTTTGATTTACATTTTCTTGATGACTAAGGACATTGAACATTTCTTTTGTTGTTGTTGTTTTTTATTACTTTCTTTATTTACATTTCAAATGCTATCCCGAAAGTTCCCCATACCCTCCCCCTGCCCCTGCTCCCCTACCCACCCACTCCCACCTCTTGGCCGTGGCCTTCCCCTGTGCTGGGTCATACAAAGTTTGCAAGACCAAGGGGCCTCTCTTTCCAATGATAGCCGATTAGGGCATCATCTGCTACATATGCAGCTAGAGACACGAGCTCAGGGGTTACTGGTTAGTTCATATTGTTGTTCCACCTACAGGGTTGCAGCCCCCTTCAGCTCNTTGGGTACTTTCTCTAGCTCCTCCATTGGGGGCCNTGTGTTCCANCCAATAGCTGACTGTGAGCATCCACTTCTGTGTTTGCCAGGCACTGGCATAGCCTCACAAGAGGCTGCTATATCAGGGTCCCTTCAGCAGAATCTTGCTGGCATTTGCATTAGTATCTGGGTTTGGTGGCTGATGATGGGATGGATCCCTGGATTCTTTTAAGTGTCGCTTGGCCATTTTAGAATCTTCAGTTGCAAATTCTCTGTTTAGCTCTGTTACCACATGTTTTAACTGCGTTATTTGATTTTCTGGAGTCTAACTTCTTAAGTTCTTTGTATTCTTTGGATATTAACCCTCTTTTGGATGTAGGGTCGATAAAGATCTTTTCCCAATCTCTAGGTTGCCATGTTGTCTTATTAATAGTGCCCTTTGCCTTACAGAAGCTTTTGAGCTTCATGAGGTACCATTTGTCAATTGTTGATCTTAGAGCCTGAGCCATTGCTGTTATGTTCAGGAAAATTTTCCCTGTGCAAACATTTTGAGAGTCTTGCCCAGTTTTTCTTCTATTATTTTCAGTATATCTGCTTTATGTGGAGGTACTTGATCCACTTGGACTTGAGCTTTGTACAAGGAGAGAGGAATGGAGCAATTTGTATTCTTCTGCATGCAGAACTTCAGTTAGACCAGCACCATTTGTTGAAAATGCTGTCTTTTTTTCCTAATATACGGTTTTGGGTTCTTTGTCAAAGATCAAGTGACCATAGGTGCGTGGGTTTATTTCTGTGTCTTCATTCCTTTTCCATTGATCTCCCTGCCTGTCTCTGTACAGATTGAGGTCAGGAATGGTGATTCCTGCATAAGTTCTTTTATTCTTGAGAATTGTTTTGGCTATCATGGGTTCTTTGCTATTCCAGATGAAGTTCAGAAATGCACTTTCTATCTCTGTGAAGAACTGAGTTGGGATTTTGATGGGATTGCATTGAATCTGTAGATAGCTTTTGGCAAAATAGCTATTTTTACTATGTTAAAGGTTATGGGAGGTCTTTCCATTTTCTGAGTTCTTTGAATTCTTTTTTCAGAGACTTGAAGTTCTTGTCATACAGGTCTTTTACATGTTTGGTTAGAGTTATACCAAGATATTTTATATTATTTGTGACTATTGTGAAGGGTGTTGTTTCCCTAATTTCTTTCTCATCCCAATTATACTTTGTGTAGAGGAAGGCTACTTACTGATTTGCTTAATTTTATATCCAGCCCACTTTGCTGAAGTTGTTTATCAGGTGTATGAGTTCTCTGGTAAAATTTTTGGGTTCTGTTAAGTATACTATCATATCATATGCAAATAGTGATATGCTGACTTCTTCCTTCAAAATTTATATTGCTTTGACCTTCTTTTGTTGTCTAATTGGTCGAGCTAGAATTACAAGTACTGATGAGATGAACATGTGATTATTTTTTTTTCAGTTTGTTAATGTAGTGGGGTATGCTTATGGATTTCTGTATATTCCATATCTGCATCCGTGGGATGAAGCCTACTTGATTTTGGTGAATGATCCTTTCGATGTGTTCTTGGATTATGATGTGAGAATATTACTGAGTATTTTTGCATTGACATTCATAAGACTGGTCTGAAATTCTCTTTCTTTGTTGGGTCTTAGTGTGGGTTAGGTATCAAAGTAACTGTGAATTCATAGAATGAATTAGGTTGTGTTCCTTCTGTTTCTGTTTTGAGGAATGGTTTGAAAAATATTGGTTGGTATTAGGTCTTCCACAGACCCCAATGGAAGAGTTATGGGAAGGATTGAAGGAACTGAAGGGCATTGCAACCCCACAGAAAGAATAGCAATATCAACTAACAGGACTCCTCATAGTTCCCAGGGACTGAACCACAAATCTAAGTGTATACGTGAGTTGGTCCATGTCTCCCTCTACATATGTAGCAAAGGATTGCCTAATCTGGCATCAATAGGAAGGGAGGTGTGTGGTCCTCTAGAAGCTTGTTGCCCCAGCAAAGGGGGATGCTGGAGAGCTGAGACTGGAATGGGTGAATGGGTGGATGAGGGAGCACCTTCTTAGAGGCAGAGGGGAGGTGGGTGGGGTGGGGGGTTTGTAGAGGGGAGACCAGGATGGGGGACAATATTTGGAATTTAAGTAAATGAAATAATTAATAATAATATTAATTAATTAATTAATTAATTGGAAAGTTCTTCACTAAGTTATTTGTTTAATGAAAAGATTTTCAACTACAATCTTTCAAGTGACTTATTTTTATTAAGTTGTCTATGGAAGGCTTTTGCAGTGTTGTGGACCAAGAGAGGAAGCATGGTAAGGTCGAGCTAAAGGCTTGAAGCCCTGGAGACCCTGAAGGAGATTGTAGGAGCTTTGCCTGCTCTGGGCACCAGGATCCTGTCAGGTAGCCACAGCCCTGTGGCCATCAGTCACCTAAGGGCAATGCTCCATGCCCTTCTGCCTGTAGATGAGGCATCCCTAAAACCTCAGGCCAAGACAATAGAAAAAGAGATGTTACCACAATCAAGTACTCTAAAAACAGAGTTCTCCATGCTAATGTACCTAGAGGTCCTGAGGGGATTCCCAATAAGCTTCCCTTCCCAGACATTCTTCTATGAAAAACTATTTAATCTCAGGCCCACCCTGAGAAATGGGTATGGTTTTATCCATCCACTTTCCACCATGACAAACTGGAACCATGGACTGCCTCTTTTCACCAAGATCTGCTGTGGGGAGACATGAGGAAGGCCTTCACCTACAGAGCCGTGACCTCATCTCCAACAGAAGATCTCTTCTGTGTTTCCAGCCATAACCACCACCACCAAGCCCGTCACCTGTCAAGCCTAAGACCATCACCCTGAAACAATTCGGGGCTCCCCCAGCGCCATGTTAGATGCTGTACCCAGCCTGCTGCCCCCCCCCCAAATACTAAAATGGTGTGTTATATTCAGAAACATCATGATTAGATATTACAGTTTATTAAGTCAGGATTACATGTAATATTATATATTACTAAAAATGCCCTAACACCATCCATATAAGGTTCCCAGTATTCTTTTTTTACTCTGTGGAGAAGACAGGACTTCACATGTCTTTTAGAATTGGTTGGTTGTACTCCTCGCCAGTGTGTTTGCCTTGATAATTTTCAGAGTCGTATTATTCTTGTACTGCAGTTTAAATATAGGTAGCTGGGAATAGCCCAGTATAGAACTGAATCACTCACATGCTTAATTTTCCTTTGTAATGAGACAAATAAGTAAAGAAAGAAATAGCAGAGTTGTTACAGAAATCAAACTTAATTTTTCAAAAGGCATATATATATAGATAATATGTGTCAAAGATATGATCTTTGTCACTGACTTCCCGGTCCTTCTGATTGCCATACCATTCTTAACTTCTAGAAGAGAATTACTCATGCTGAGGCCCCCAAATAATAGGATGTTGACTCATATATGAAATCAAGAAGTGTTGCTGAGAGAGATGACTTAGAGGTTAAGAACACTGGCTGCTCTTCTATAAAATCCTGGGTTCAATTACAAGCACCAACATGAAAGCTCAGAACTGTCTGTAATTCCATTTCCAGGTGAGCTAATTTCCTCACGCACACTTACATGCAAATAAAATTCCAATGCATATAAATAATAATAGTAACAAAACTAAAAAAAATATCATTAAAAATCAGGAAGAAATTAAAATTTTTTACTTCTTATATTTAAGTTACTATGATGTAGTCTATTTTTTCTTATAAAATATAACATTTTTCTACTCTTCTGTAAGGTCATAGTAGAAGTTAGTGCTTAATGAAAAGATCTTTAAACTTTACATTGCCTCACACAGCTTTGCTTTCCTGGGGTTACAACCTCAGTTGGTGGTCAACCAGGAAGACATGTAAAAAGATCTAAGAAATCAGAAATTGTGGATAATAATGCCCAGGGCCTATGTATCAGGAGAGAGCCTGGGTTTGCTACATCTCTACATCTATATTGTTGGGCTACAGAGCTCTTGATTAGCTCTCACAGGTGCATATAGGACAGCCAGGTGATTTTCCAGTCTCAAGAAATTAGTGGAATCACTGCTTGTGGTGGGTATGGCAAGAGATGTAAAGGGGACATGCAGAAATACAATAAATTATTGTGTACACAGGAAAATGCATCCATGGAGAAAGCAGCAAGCGTGATGGTCATAGTGAAGTCCAAGCAGCATCAATGAAGGCAGGATGGAAGGACACAGATGCCCTGTGGTGGGGTACAATGTAAGCACACAATCTCTACATGAAATCGCTAGTCTTTTACTTTTTGCCCTTGTCTCCCAAGCAATGTGGATTGGTGGGTAGCTATCTCTTCTGTGTTATTTCAAGCATCCAAGCAGGAAAAGCAGATTTTTTTAGAAAACCAACTATCTGTCCTGAAATACTTTATCATGACTCATTGGCAAAACCTTTTTGTGCAGATTAGGGACCTATCAGGCCAATCACTTCCATTCAGAACTTGAACAAGTGGAAATGTATTGCAACTGTCACTCATTATTGTCAAAAAAGAATGACTTATATATAAATCATAAATTTAGAGTTTAGTTACAAAGTTAGTCATAGGAGCCAAATCGAAAAAGATAGGTAAAGCCACAAAAATATTAAGGAAATTAAAAAGATACTAAGCTGACAGAATAGGCACAGGAAAGATGCAAAAAACAGATAATAATTAATGCTATTAATTTTTATAGCACTTAGAGATAAGAGTTGGTGAGTGAAGTCAGATCTAAGTGATGAGAGGAAGAATCTGTCGGTATCTATTAATAATTGTGATAAGATAAATTCAGTTGTATCAGTATTAGAGATTTAAAACACTGAAGCAATGATAACATAATTCAGTTCACATTGCTAATTTCCTCTGGCTACTGTTTGGAAAAATGGATAGTTTGAAGCTTGAATCAGACTCCAGATAATACCTGTTGCTGGAGTCTGGGCCTAAATGTCAACCACAGCTTCTGCTTCTGGAAACATTTGATAGGGTGGTGGAGACCCTGATATGTAGGTGATGTGTGCGGTTGTTAGGCCACAATATAAACACCCATAGCCAGAGGAAGTGCTGTCAGGACAGATAAAAGCTTCCCTAGCCTTAGAGGAATCACATGAGCCATTCTTATGACAGAAAACAAAACAGGAATTCTGAGGTATATTTTATTAGTCCCCAGAGGAAAAACTCAGTGGAAGAAACAATTCATTCTTCAGTCTGTCTCTTAAATGTTCAAGATTTAAACACAGGTTTCTCACATGCATCATTTCATATCAGTGAAGAGCAAAGTTTTTTTCATTTTTAGAAAAGTAGACAGAATTAATAAAGTTGTGTAGTGGGCTGGCAGAATTGATATGAGAAAGATAGACAAGTGGGCAGGACCTAGAAAATCCTTTTGTGTCATGAAGAATGCATAAACCTTAGATTTGTTCTTCGTGTAGAATAAATCTATACATCTAACTCATCTTCTTGAACACTTGCTTATTTTGAAGTCCTTTGCCTTACTGAACACACATGCACAGGAAGATTTGGACTATTGCATTCTCCTCTTTCTGCATTATCTTCCCACATAATTAAAGCAACTAAAATGAGTCCACACCTAATCTCAGTTATTTAGATATTTGTGAGTTCTTTTCTTCTAGCTAAACTGTTTTTTACATCCTGGAGTTTTATTCCTCTTAACTTTGTTGCCAAGTACAACTACCCACTTTTCGTAGTGGCTGATTTTCCTCTGTGCAGAGAGAAGCATCCTTCAGACAAGCATGCAATGACTGCTCTAACATTACATTCAAACTGTGTAACTCCCCTGAGTTCTGGTTTCCTCAGCTTCAAGGCTTGGCATAGTCTATCTTTGTGCTCGGGTTGTCTCAGCGGAGTGCTTCAGTTATGGCTGTGTGTTTATATGCATGCTCATGCTGTTTTACTCTTGTGTTCCCATGTTGCTGATGCTGGTTATTATATTTTGAACTAATGGAATTTTGCTGTATTTTTACCCTGAAGCCATTTGAACTAAATATACAATTTGGGAAATTTGATAAACAAACAAATACATACATACATACATACACACATACATACATACACACATACATAGCCCTGGTAGAAATGTTGCAAGTGATGATGGAATTTATCTCAATATATAAATGAATTTACTGTTACTAAATATTTGTAATTGCAAGACTAGCAACTTTCTAAGAACAGAATGTAACTGCAACCTCTGTCTTGCTCTCCCTCTCTCCTTCCCTCCCCCTCCCCCCTCTCTCCTGCCATGCTAGAGAGTGAGAGCACATATAATGTATTCATTCATTGTCTTGTTTAGTAATTATGATGAAGTCATCCTTACTCTCAAAGGAAAGTTTGGGAATATGGTGAATTAATTAAAATCTGAGACCAATCAGTTGTTTTCTTTTCTTGCTTTAATGGGTTTTATGCCTTAGCTTGTAATCCATTGTTCACGGCTTTGAACAGTAAAATGCACTGTGCTGCCTGTGTAGCCAGCTTCTTTCACATCATGTGTCATATATAATTCTGCCTGGTTTAACTTTCTTGTCAAATTTTCAATGAATCATAAGGTATTAAAGATTTCTTCACCAATAGAACTTATTTGCTCAAGACCTACTTCCTAGAGATTTTTCTCTTTCATAGAAGCTTATCTGCAGCAGATTTCTGACCTCACCCTACTTATCAACAGAATAGGGGATGCCTTAGCTTGTTCTTACCTCAGGGCAGCTTAGCTTTCCTCTAAAGATGTTGGGCTCTTCTTGGTTTTTTTAGAAAACTTTAGAAATCTTATGATTCTCTCTCTTACATGTATGCATGTGCGAACACACACACATGCACATGCATGTACACACATGTACACATGCACACACATTTACATACTCTGCGTTCAGAGCCTAGGTCAGTACTGGGGTCTAGCCTCTTCTCTCTATGTAATGTATGTCCTATTTCTAAGTGGATGCTACCTGTTTTGTGACATGATGATCTAGCAATAAAGATACACATGAGGCTTCCCTTCTAAACTAAGTGATGTGTATTCACTAGGTCTTTGTGACCAATGAAAGGTCTGATGGATTTGCTAGATCTCCTTGGTTTATTCCCTTCTATTTTGCTAACTTTTGCATTCTTTCAGGACACAGGTTTGATTCTTTGTTTGAAAGCAAATCAAGCATATTCTAAGCCCTCAGACACAATCTGGAATTGAGATTGGCTTAATATAATGTGTGATGTGCTCATCAAGACCATTTAATACTAGGGTAAAATAAGCTGAGACTGATATAATTTTGATATATTTTGGTTTATTTTTTCTGTTTGTTTGTTTGGGTTTTTTAATCAGTTGAAAGAGCTCAATAGGAAAGTCTAGAAAAGAACATGTAGATGCCCAGGCACAAACAAATTGCTTTTATGTTAACACATAGACATAGACACACAAAAAATGTAAGAAACCACCTTCCATCTATTCTTCTAAACTATTCCTCTAGTTAGTTGAAAGAATATTGTAATTACATCTATAAAAAATGTTGGGATACTTCATATAAAATTCTTAATTCTATAAAAATCTACCACAAATATTTCACATAAAATTTGAATATAGTGGAAATGATTAGCTAATAAATCAACAAAAAATGACTGAAGACTGAATAATTTGCTTTCTAAACAACCGAGAAATCCAACTTTCCAATCATTGCTCAAATTTAGCTATCAACTTCACAGATATACATAAAATATTAATTACTATAAATTGCATTCACCACATTTTACATTTGAAATTTAAATATTGTCTTATAAACTTGCCTATTTTATTTCATGGAAATGTTTACTATGAAAAATTGGAGGAAAGATATTATCTATCTTCATCTTTAAGGGTGACCCTTTTTGCAGAAGATTGTGTTTGCTGGGATAGAGAGGTGTTGAGATAGTATCTTGCTAAAAGCTTGTACTATTTTTAAAAGACAGAAGTTTAGATCACAGCACCCACATGGAGCCAGACAACCTCCAGTTTGGGGATAGATCAGGCCCTATTCTTAGCTCTATGTATTTACATATGTGAGATCCATGCATATACCTGAAATTAAAGCACCAAAACACATAAAATCAGTAAATCTTTAGAAAGAAAGCATATGCCAGCACATACATGTATGAGACATATGTGCAAAGGAGGGAGAACAAACTCTTTAAATATTAGTGGTTTACCTCTTCTTATTTTGAACCTTTCTTTCTCCACATGGTATCTTGACTTTTCTCTCTGTGTGTGATATTCTATAAAATACATGTGTAGAGTTATGCAAGACAATTTTTTATTTAGCGTGAAAGTCTTCTATTTGTGCTCTCGGGGAAGAGTGGGCAACCTACAGAACAATTACACTCTTCAATCTCTTTAATTTATTAAATTCTATTAAAATACAAACATTTATTTGTTGAGCAACTCTGAGCACTGGGGAATCTGTGCTCATTGATTTGAACAATCTTAGGGCTGCAAAATAATGATGTCTATTCTTACTTTTTCAGATTGCCTTTACTTTCATAATAAATAAGAGTGTTGGGTAATGAAGTGGGCAAGGATTACAATATTTTCGATTATAATTTAAACTGAAAAGCCTTCCTAATTGTTTTAATTTCTTATCAAGGTTTATAAGGCATCATCTTCATGTTTGTATATAAATAAGCATACCATTAGAAGTCTGTATGATGAAATCCCATGGTGGTAGTGACTGTCTATCTGAGGACAGGTGTGGCATTTAAGTGTATGACTTTGACATTTAGACATATTTCGGGAGAGGGTTTGGGTGATTTAGATAATGAGAATAAAGTAAAATCTAGTTACATTTTCATATAAGTAAGGAAATAGATGCTGACAATTCAAACAGGCTCTGAAGGATTCTACAATCTATTTTAGGAACAATAGTCTCACTGTGAATTGTGCTTCTTCCACCAAATCATGGAAAGTACTCAATTACTGAGAGGTGAATTAATTATTTTGTAGATGTCCTTCTTGACTCTATTCTTGTTCATTTCCTTCTGAGTTTAACGGCTTTCCCTCTCAATGACTGGAAACGGTGTGACATTGGAGAAGCACATCTTGACAGGGCTACAGAGTGGGAATCAAAAGGCACAACTTGACCATGGAAAGTAAAGAGGCTTCACAGGTACTTTTCACTTTTGTTGCAAGAAAAAAAACACGAGAGGAGCTAAGTCCTCCTGTTAGCTGTTGCTTCCTGTTGCTAACTATATTGTTTACGCTGACATTTAGACACATAATATTCTCATAATGCAAAAGTTATGTGGCCTTGGCATAAATATAGATCCATTCATTAACGATTTTTGGGGGACGGTAATGAGAATAAAAGGCTTTCCACATTAACAATGTTCTCATCAAAAATAGTACATTTATAATTTAGTTTTCCTCCAAACATACAGTGGTAGGATCTTAAAACTGTCTTTTTAGGCCTCATGAAGTCCCATTTATAAATTCTTGATATTTGAGCCTGAATGTTACTGTTCTGTTCAGGAAATTTCCCCATGGCAATGAGTTTGAGGCTCTTTCCCAATTTCTCTCTATATTAGATTCAGTGTGTCATGTTTAATATTGAGGTCCTTAAGCCATTTGGACTTGAACTTTGTGCAGGGTAATAAATATGGATCTATTTTCATTCTCCTATATACAAACTACCAGTTATATCAGAACTGTTTATTGAAGATGCTTTTTTTTTCCCACTGTATGTTTTTGGCTTCTTTGTCAAAGATCAAGTGTCCCTAGGTGTATGGATTTATTTTGGGTCTTCTATTCCATTAATAAACATGTCTGTCTCTGTACAAATACCATATGGGTTTTATCACTATTCTTTTGGAGTACAGTTTCAGGTCAGGTATGGTGATTCCTCTAGAAGTTCTATTATTGTGTTAGTTCTCTTGGATATCCTGGGTTTTTGTTTTTTCCATATGAATTTGAGAATTGTTCTTTCTATGTCTGTGAAGAATTGTGTTAGATTTTGTTGCGTTGTAGATTGCATTTGGTAAGATGGCCATTTTCACTATGTTAATCCTACCAATCCATGAGCATGGGAGATCTTACCATCTTTTGAGGTCTTCTTCAATTTCCTTTTTCACAGTTCTTGTCATATAGATCTTTCATGTGCATGTTAAGAGTTACACCAAGATGATATATTATACTATTTGTGGATATTGTGAAGCATTTTGTTTCCCTAATTTCTTTTTCAGACTATTGATCATTTATATAAAAGAAGGCAACTGATTTGCTTCAGTTTATTTTATCCTGCCTGCCTCTTTGCTGCAGTTGTTTATCACCTGTAGTAGTTCTCTGGTGGAATTTGTGGGTAACTCATAAATACTGTCATATCATCTGTAAGTAATGATACTCTGATTTCTTCCTTTCCAATATTTACCCTCTTGATTTCCTTGTTGTCTAATTGCTCTAGCTAGAACTTCAAGTATTATATTGAAAAGATAGGGAGAGAGTATGTAACCTTATCTTGTTCTGAATTTCAGTCGGATTGCTTCTAGTTTCTCTCCTTTTAACTTGATGCTGGCTGTTGGTTTGCTATATATATTGATTTGATTATGTTTAAGTATGTACCATGAATTCCTGAACTTGACAGGACTTTTAACATGAAGGAGTGGTGTATTTTGTCAAATGATTTTCCAGCATCTAATGAGATTATCATGTTTTTTCCCCTAGAGTGTGTTTATATAATGTAATACATTGATAGATTTTCATATACTAAACAATCCATGAATCTCTGAGATGAAGTCTACTTGATTATGGTGAATGATAATTTTTATGTGTTCTTGGATTCAGGTTGTGAGAATTTTATTGAGTAATTTATATTGATATCCAAAATCGAGATTGGTCTGAATTTCTCTTTGTTGGGTCTTTGTGTGGTTTAGGTATCAGAGTACCTATCACTTCATAGAAAGAATTAGGTAGTGCTCCTTCTCTTTCTATTATGTGGAATAGTTTGATGATTATTGATATTGCCTCTGCTTTGAAGGTCTGCTAGAATTTTCACTAAGCCATCTGGCCCTAGGCTTTTTGGTTGGGGGATTTTTAATGACTTCTTCTACTTCCTTAGGGGTTATGCTGCTGTTTATATAGGTTGTTCATGCTCTCCATAGATATTCAATATTGTAATGGAAGTCCTAGCTAGAGAAATAAGACAACTAATGAAGACCACATATATACACAATAGAAAGGAAAAAGTATGTTTATTTGAAGATTTTATATATATATGTATATAAAACACATGTATAATTCATATAAAATTATATATAATTCATATAATATAAAAATATATATATATATATATATATATATATATATATATATATATATATAATTCATAGCGTAAAAATAAAAGAACTGTTGGTGGTCTCATCACTCCCAATTTCAAGTGTTACTACAAAATTATAATAATAAAACCCACAAAGTAATAGCATGAAAAAATATCAATGAAATTGAATTGAAGACCTAAATATAAACCTCAAACCTATATTATACACCTCAGTTTTGATGATAAATCCAGAAATATATACACTAGGAAAAACATGAGCATCTTCAATAAATGACACTGTTGAAACTGGGTGGTTTTCATGTAGAAGAATACAAATAGATCCATACTTATCACTCTGAACAAAAGTCAAGTCCAAATTGATCAAAGACCTTTAAATAAACCCAGAATCACTGAATCAGATTGAAAAGAAATTAGTGAATATTCTTGAACTCATTGCCACATGTGAAGACTTTTTTAATTGAACACTAATAGTGTAGGCACTGATGTCAACAGTTAATTAATTGGATCTCAAGAAGTTAAAAAGGTTTCATAAGGCAAAGGGCACCATCATTTGTATAAAATGGAATGCTAAAGGACTGGAAAGATTTTTGCCAATCCACATCTTATAAAAGCCTAATATCCAAAATATATAAAGAACTCAAGAAACTAGATACAAAAGATGCCTAAATAATTCAATTAAAACTGAAGTATAGTTTTAATTGAGAAATATCAAATGGCTAGAAAATACTTAAGAGACTGCTCAATATCCTTAGCCATTAGAAAATGTAAATCAAAACTACTTTGAGATTCTATTTTATACCTGTTTGGAGGGCTAAAACCAATAACAAAAGTGACTGCCCATGCTGGACAGGATGAGGAGTAAGGGGATCATTTATACATTGTGTGCTGGGAATTCAAACTTGTAAACCACTAGAAAATAATATGGTGGCTCAGAAAATCGAGAATGTACAAACCTCACTGTCAAGCTATACCACTCTTGGGCATATCCTGAAAAGATGCTTCATCTTACCACAAGGATGATTGTTTGACGATGTTAACTGGGGCTCTATTCATAGTACCCCAAAACCAGAAATAATTGAGATATCCCTCAACAGAAGAATGGAAAAAGAGAATGTTGTACATTTACAAAATGTAGTATTACTCAGCTATTAAAAAATGATATAAGCTGGGTGTGGTGGCACATGCCTTTAATCCCAGCACTCGGGAGGCAGAGGCAGGCNGATTTCTGAGTTCGAGGCCAGCCTGGTCTACAGAGTGAGTTCCAGGACAGCCAGGGCTACACAGAGAAACCCTGTCTCGAAAACAAAACAAAACAAAACAAAACAAAACAAAACAAAAAAATGATATAATAAAATTTACAGTCAAATGAATAAAACTAAAAAATAAATCCTTTGTGAGGTAATAGTACTAGAATAATAAGTATCTTTCTTAATGTATGCACTTATATATGGATATCAGCCATTGAATTCATTAAAATCAACCTACAATACATTGAACAAGAGAGGGTAAGTATAGAATAAGGGACTCGAGGGAGGGAGTGTATACAAATTGCCCTGGAAGGAGAAAATAGAATACATTCTGTTAGAAAATGGAGGACAGCAGGGAAGGAAATGGGGAGATTAGTTGGGAAGGGGGAGGGGATACAGGCTTAAGAGAGGGAATGCTAGAAGATACAGCATTGTCCATAGGTGGACATTTGAGGGATGGTATGGAAACTGATTCCAGTGAACATTTCCTAAAATATAGGAAAGCTATCCCAATCAATCATATTCCAATAATTCAGGGGATAGAATTCTCACTGGCTTTTTCTTTATATTAAATAAGACTTCTAATATCAGGGCTAGTTTTATTCAAGTGGTCAAAGGGATCCTACAGAAATCTCCAAAGGAGCCGTATTGTTGTCAAGAAAATAGATTGTTGTCCATAAACTAAATTCTAGTCCTCACAGCTGAGGACAATACCCACATATCTTATTGAACATAATAAAGTCAAGCTAGTATATACATGAAGTCTTCATCTCTATATTCTAGTCTCTTTAGCGTGAGAAAGTACTCTGTGGGCTACCAAAAGAGAAAAGTAGATATCAACTCAGCCACAAACCTTTAACCTAAAATCTGCCCTGCTTCAAAATATGCTCAAACAATTGTGACCCAGAGCTAGTGGTACAATCCAAATAAGTTTTATTCGACTTAAAGAATTTAAAGACTGCAATATTGCTTGAATGGAAAAGAAATCAGAGACTAAACAGCCCATATACCTAGGATAAACACAAATACCAGTGTACTTAAAAAAAAAAAAAGTAGATAGTTGTCTTGTTCCTTATTTTAGTGGAATTGCTTTGAGTTTTAAGTTTCTTTTAACTTACTTTGATGCTGTCCATTAGTTGGCTCTATGTTGCTTTGATCACGTTTAGGTATGTGCCTTGTCACCCTGATCTCTGAAATATTTTAACACAAAATCACTAAAGAAAGATGTGATGTTTTCCTTTCAGTTTGCTTATATGATGGGTTATGTTGATGGATTTTCATATAGTGAATAATCTCTGCATCTCTGGGATGAAGCCTACTTCCTAATGAGGATGATGATTTGATGTGTTCCTGGATTCCATTTGCAAGTATTTTATTAAGTATTTTTGCATTAATGTTCATAATAAAATCGGTCTGCAGTTCTCTTTCTTTGTGGAGTCTTTGCGTGATTTAGGTATCAGGGTGGTTCTGGATTTATAAAATGAGTTTGGCAGTCTTTCTACTGTTTTTATTTTCTGGAATAGTTTAAGGAGTATTGGTATTAGCTCTTCTTTGAATGTCTGGTAGAATTCTGCACTAAAACGATCTGGCCTTGGGTTTTTTTTTTGTTTTTTTTTTTGTTTTTTTTTTTTTTTTGAGTTGGGAAACTTAATGACTACATCTGTTTCTTTCAGGGCTATAGGACTGTTTAAATAGTTTCCCTGGTCATGATTTAACTTTGGTAAGTTCTGTCTAGAAAACCATCTATTTCATTATGATTTTCCAATTTTGTGGATTACAGGCTTTTGAAGTAAGTGATGGTTCTTTGAATTTCCTCAGTATCTGCTGTTATGTCTCCCTTTTCATTTTTGAATTTTTTATTTTATTTTATTTTGGTTTTCCATGACAGGGTTTCTCTGTGTAGCCCTGGCTGTCCTGGAACTCACTTTGTAGACCAGGCTGGTCTTGAATTCAGAAATCTGCCTGCTCTGCCTCCCAAGTGCTGGAATTAAAGGCGTGTGCCACCACGGCCTGGCTTGATTTTGTTTATTGAATACTGCCTCTCTGCCTTTTGGTTAGTTTAGCTAAGGGTTTGTCTACCTCGATTTTCTCAAAGAACCAGCTTTTGGTATTGTTGGTTTTGGAGTGTTATTTGTTTGTTTGTTTGTTTCTAACTGATTGATTTCAGCCCTGATTTTGATTATTTCCTGCCTTCTACTCCTTTTTGGTCTGCTTGATTCATCTTTTTTGTCTTACAGCTTTCAGTTGTGGTTTTAAATTACTAGTATGAGAACCTACTAATGTCTTTATGGAGGCACTTAATGGTATGTGGTACCTTAATTTTCACTGAATTCTAAAAAGTCTTTCATTTCTTTCTTTATTTCTTTCATGACCCAGAAGTCTTTGGGTAGTAAACTGTTCAATTTCTATGACTGTGAAGGAATTCTGGTATTTCTGTTGTTTTTCAAGTCCAGCTTTAATCCATTGTGGTCTGATACGATACAAGGGATTATTTCAATTTTCTTGTATCTGTTGAGACTTGATATTTTTCCATGACTATCTGGTCAGTTTTGGAGAAGTATCCATCAGGTTTTGAGGGTGTTTTTGGTTGAAATATTCAGTACATATCTGTTAGGTCCTTTTGGTTTATAATGTTTGTTAGTTTCACTATTTCTCTGTTTAGTTTTGTTTGGATGATCTGTAAGTTGGAGAGTCCGGTGTTCAACTCTCCCACTATTAATGTGTGGGGTTTGACATGCAATTTAGTAATGCTTCTTCTACAAATATGCTGCCCACACTCTCTGTATCTAATCAATATGGTACTTGAAGTTCTAGCTAGAGCAATAAGACAAGCAGATTAAGGCGGTACAAATTGCAAAGGAAGAAACCAAACTGTCAATATTTGTGGATGATATGATAGTATACATAAGCAATCCCAACTCCTATATTTGATAAACACCTTCATTAAAGTGGCTGGAAAATTAAACCAAATAAATCAGCAGCACTTATTTATATAAATGATAAAAGGAAGAGATTATGAAAACAACATACTTTACAAAGGCCTTGAATAATATAAAATATCTTGGTGTAATTCTAACCCAGCAAGTGACAGATCTGTATAAAAAAACTTTCCCAGAGGAAAGAAATTGAAGAAGATATCAGAAGATGGAAAGATCTTCCATGAATATAGATCAGTAAGTTTAACATAATGAAAATGGCCATCTTAACAAAAGCAATCTGCAGATTCAATGCAATCTCCTTCAAAATTCCAACAGAATTTTATATAACTTTGAAGGAGCAATTCTCAACATCATATGGAAAAAAATGCAGGATAGCCAAACCAATCCTGAACCATGAAAGAACATTGGGTGGAATCACCAACCCTGACCTCAACCTGAACTGCAAGCAAATAGTGGTAAAAATTGCATGTTATTAGTACAGAATCTTACATGTTAATAAATGGAATATAATTGAATATCCAGAAAAAAACCACCCACCTATGGACACTTGATTTTTGATAAAGAAGCCAAACCCAATACAATGGAGTAATGAAAGAATCTTAAACAAATGGTACTGGTCTAATTAGATGTCTGCATGTAGAAAAGTGGAAATAGATTCATAGATCCATATTCATCACCCTGCACAAAACTCAAGTCCAAGTGGATCAAGGACCTCAACATAGTCCTGGATACAGTACATCTAATAGAGCAGAAAGTGGGAAATAGCCTTGAACAAATTGTTACAGGAAGCGGGGTAGGAAGTGGGAGAAGTAGAGGGAAGGAAAACATTAATCAGGATATATTGTATGAAAAGAAGAAGAAAAAACCCAAAACAGACTTTTTTTTGTTAACTGAGTGAAAAATCCTTGAGTTTTCTTTACAATTGATGTAAAAGTTGTTTGCACTAGTAAGGTTCAAATTTTTTGGATATTTTATGTATTTACATTTCAAATGTCATTTTCTTTCCTGGTTTCTCCTCCAGAACCCCCTTTTCCCATTCTCACTCCCCTTGCTTCTATGAGGGTGCTCCCCCTCCCACCCACTCACTTTTACTTTATCTTAAAAATAAACAAATTTTAATTATGAATAAAATCCATTAATAATTAACATTATTTTGATATCTCAGCATTAACATTTTCCAAAGAAAAGAAATCAATCTGTGTGAGAGTGAAGTTAATCCATTCAATTTATATTTCATTGAAAATAGATATAACATTACCCAGCAATTAGATAGAGCTTAAATTTATATTGAGTTGTGTTTTGTGAGGCAACAAATATAACTTCACTGAGGTGAAAAATCAAAAAAGAGAAAACCAATACCATGATTTTCCTCAATTATTTAATTTGCAAATTACTTTAAATTTCGAGTCAATACTTCTGTCTCAGTCAAACAGTGAGAATGACTGACAGTGTTTTTATTTGTTGGTTTTTTTGGTTGGTTTGTTGGTTGCTTTTGTATGTTGGTTTGGTTTTACATTTGTTTCTTCTTTCTCCCATGCATCTTAGAAAATTTATAAAAAGCAAATCAATAAATCACTATGGACTAGTAAAAAGCAGAAATTTGTCTGCTCAAATAGCAGCTGTACAGACAAAACTCCTTCTCACCCACATCCACCTAATCTTGCTAGTGTCGGAATACAGCTTGGATGTTACATTAGGTGCAAGTTTGGTAACCCTACTTTGCTTTTCTGAATCCACTGTGGAAGGGAAGGATTCCCCACTCTGTCCATCTCTGTCCATCATAACTGATCTGCAGATACGTGCTATGGTCCCCATTTCTCCTTCCTAAATTGATACATTTAAATTTTTTTTTTTTTTTTTTTTTTTTGCAAATAACAATTCAATGTGTGCAACTTCAGGATATTAGGTCGATTCTCTAAATCACAAAAATAACAAGCAAAAGGAGTAGAGGAGTGTATGCAAAAAGAAGACAGAAATCAATTTCTAGGTTTCATCACAAAACAACCAACAGAGAAATTTAGAAACAGAGAAACTGAGCAGGGAGTATTGTAATGGATGTTTTAAGAAAGGCTTTTACCAGCCTGAAAACAGAAAATACACAGATTAACCTATTAGTTACCCTGTAGTTTATTAGTTTATTAGTTTACCTTCTTCTAAGGTAAATGAATAAAAGGAAAAAAAGATCCTTACTGTTCTGTCTGCTCTGCACAAGAAGGTGCTCTAAAAATGTAGAGGAAGTAAAGTTTGTGAAAGAAGAACAAACCTATAGTTTGAATGAGCAGCATTTTAAGACAGTTAAGATAGCAAACTTTTCTTATGATTTACCAAAATCTAAGAAATAGGGGCTGGTGAGATGGCTCAGTGGGTAAGAGCACCCAACTGCTCTTCCAAAGGTCCTGAGTTCAAATCCCAGCAACCACATGGTGTCTCATAACCATCCGTAACAAGATCTGACGCCCTCTTCTGGAGTGACTGAAGACAGCTACAGTGTACTTACATATAATAAATAAATAAATCTTTAAAAAAAAAAATCTAAGAAATAATTAGAAAACACTCTTTGAATGTTGCATGAAAGAAAAATAACTGATAGGAGTTATTTAAAGTAAATTTTGGTGTTTTGGTTCCTACATGAAGAAGACTGGACCCTGTTGCTTTATTTGACTATTTGATAGGGATGCACATGATGCAGGTGAGAAATCAAATGCTGTGTTTCTTTTGTTTCACCTTTTCTATTACCAAGCAAGTAACCTAAATCTTCAGCTGCAAATCAGGTTTGCACGACTTTTCTGAGTGCACATAGAACCCTAGGTAGAAGGCTGGTCTGGCTTACGGTACTTTCAATACTTCATTTTCCACTAAAAAAGTGCAAATGATCATTTTCGTTAAACTCTGCAGAAAATATCTTCCAAATTCAAAAGCATAAGCCATGTACAAAAGCAAACAAACAAAAGCTAAAAAACAAAAACCAAATAACAAAAACAAAACAAACAAATAAAAAAGCAGCTCTTTACACTCTAAAAGAGATGAGATTTTCTTTAGCTGAATACATATCCTTATCTGTGACACAAAATAATTCAACTCATAGTCTGTGATATTCTCCTTGCTCCCTAAGTTTTTATATCTGTAGAACAAACCTCTTATGAAAGGAAAAGATTTTAGAGAAAGACATTAAATTGTTTGTGTAGGAATGTCCACAGCTTCTCCAGTCGAAGGCTTCCAGAATCGATTTAATAAGATGAATTGTAAGAGATAAAGGAGATTAAAATTTAGAGGAAGGTCAGACAGACTTATCGCTACTGTTTAATGTAAAGGTCAGAGACTGTAACACACCCATTGAGAATTCCATTACAATGGCCTGTAGTAAAAAGGAAAGGTGTTTTCCTCTCTCATCTTTACATAAAATCAAGTATATCCTTCAGAGAATGACAGTAATTGTTTGGAGATAATATAATATAAATGTCAACTCACATAAAGTTAGAACAAACAGAATATGCTAAATAAAAATGTAAACAGCTGGCAGAGGAGAAACACATGATCCTTATAAAGAACTCAAGCTGTGAAATTCTGAACAAGTATCTTGAACTTTATGAATCAACACATGTTGGTTTATTTTTTTGCCCCCATTTATCAACAAGGAAGTTTTCTCATTGGTACTTACTACTTAGACAGTAGATTAAAAAAAAAAAATTTAAAATTCCCTAACAACTTTATAGAACGTATTTAGAAGAGAAATATCATGTGTCTTCATTTTATTTAATTCTGGATTGAAATTGCCAATAATTACTACATAAGTGAAAGTGGCATTTTATTCAAAGTTAAGCAGACCTATATCAATACCAGTTAATTTGTACATCATTATGTAATGCCAGGTTCTTTTATATCATGTATGTATAAACCAGGATCTCAGTATCTAAAAAGACTCAATACATATGGCATCTATTCTGTCAACATAAATAAAAGTTCTTTTCCAACAGTAAATCTATGTCAATTATTATTAATGGTGCATTAAATAGCACTCATGGGCACAAAAGTAAAAAGATACACTGAGATCATTTTGGCTTCTTTTTATAATTTGGGAACATCAAAAGCATGAGATAAACAAATAACTGAGGGAGTGGTCCAAAGGAGATAACAACATAAGTTTCAGAGTAGGAGAAAAGATGGCTAGATTAGAAAAAAACTAGCATGTAGGCAGAGGAATATAAACATGTATACGCCCATGTATTCACAAATTACATGGTTGCCTAATGGATCAGATAAAACATTACCAACTATAAATCAGCACTGAAAATGAATGCATGTGTGATTTTAATTGCATTTTTACTACATTTAGCATGTAAATAAAAGATCACATATCAGAGCGTCAAGCAAGTGGTGCAGCAGCAATAAGTATGTCCAGCAGACAGACAGAAGACATTAAAATGCAATGGCCAAGAACCATAACCAAATATCCCTTTAAAGTAGAGAATGAAAGTATTTGAAAAATATTTAGTAAAAACTGCAATATATAGGTGAAATCTAAACTTGAAAAAAAAAAACCTGTTACTTCCTCTATCATGAATATGCTAAATTATTGAATATCAACTTAAAAATATTTTCAGAGGTGACTAATGTAGAGAAATAGCCATATAAGAAAATTAGCAGTATCTTGTATCAAAAAGGTAAAATAAAGTTGAGATTTTGAAAAAGGCATGAGTAGAATGTTACATAATTTAAATAAATTAAACTGTCAAAGTGAGATAGGAATTACCTTATGCTTTGGTGATTTTACGTATCAAGAGTGTCCAAGATTCTTGTTTCACTATTTTACCTACAGATCTGAACACTCATAAGAGAAATTGATATCACTCTGACAGAATATCTTTACTTATTATAGTAATTTGAATGAGAATGGTCCTTATAGATTCATATATTTGAATATTTGGTTGTGAGTTGGTGAAATGGTTTGGGAAGGATTAGGAAATGTAGCCTTTTTAGAGGAAGTATGTCATTAGGGATGGGCTTTGGGTTTTAAAAGCCAACACCATTCCCATTTAGTGTGCTCTCTACTCTGCCCCTGTTTCTCCCTACTTGTAAGAAACTTTTAGTAAAAATGTAAACAGCCATGTTTGGCAATCAAGTATTTCCCACATAATGGCTGAGTCCAGCCAATTATTTTAAAAAAGTAAAATAGAAATAAGAAAAACAAAAAAATATTCACCTAAGATAAAGCAAGAAAAACAAACAAACAAAACCCACAAAATTCATGGTTACACTCTGGAAATCAGTCTGGTGGTTCCTCAGAAATTGGTCATAATATTACCTGAGGACCCAACTATAGAACTCCTGGGATATACCCAAAACATGCTCCAACACATAACATAACATGTTCCATATGTTCATAAAAGTCTTATATATAATAGCCAGAAGTTGGAAAGAATCCAGATGTCCTTCAACAGAGGAATGGATACAGAAAATGTACTACTTCATTTACACAATGGACTACTTCTCAGCTATTAAAAACAATGACTTCATGAAATTCTTAGGTAAATGGATGGAACTAGAAAATATCACCCTGAGTGAGGTAACCCAGTTACAATAGAAAACACATGATATGCATTCAATGATAAGTAGATATTAGCTCAAAATCTAGGAATGCACAAGATATAATTCACAGACAACATGAAGCTCAAGAAGAAGGGAGAACCAAGTGAGGGTGCTTTGGTCCTTCTTAGAAGGGGGAACAAAATACTCAATGGAGGAGTTAGAGAAATGCCTGAAGGAGCTGAAGAGGTTTGCAACCCCATAGCAAGAACAACATTATCAACCAACCAGAACCGTGCCCCCCCCCAAGCTCCCAGGTACTAACCCACCATCCAAGAAGTACATATAGAGGGAACCATGACTCCAGCTGCATATGTTAGCAGAGGATGGTCTTGTTGGGCATCAATGGGAGAAGAGACCCTTGGTCCTATGAAGGCTAGATGTCCCAGTGTTGGGGATGTGATGGTGGGGAGGCAGGAGTGGGTTGATGGGTGAGTGGGAGAACACCCTCATAAAAGTAGGAGGATGGGGGCGTGATATAGGGAGTTACTAGGAGTAAATGCAGAAAAGGGATAACATTTGAAATGTAAATAAAGAAAATATCCAATTAAAACAAAAGAAAAAATTTCATGGTTATTACAAAAGAAATGAGAGAGCAAAACAGAAAGTCCAGCTGAATTGTTCACAGACAGGATCCAAAGCAAAGGAAAGGATAGAAATTTTGTCGAAGCCTTGCTTTTTAAATAGTTAATTATTAATTAATCAATCTATCTCTTTATGTCGCAAATCCTGCCCCCCTCATTCCCCCCTCCCACTCGAGTCCCTTACGTGATATCTCCTTCCCTTTGCCTCTGAGGGTGGTTTTCTACACAAATTTTACTCTATTATTTACCTATCTGTGTCTCTTTATCTCTATCTTTGCCTGTCACTCTGTTTTTCCCTCTGTTTCCCTCTCCAACTCTTTTTGAGTTTGTGTGTGTGTGCGTGTGTATGTGTGTATGTGTGTGTGTAATAGTGCTTTATGAAGACACTATGTGTTCTTTGACTATAGTAAATGATGAGAAAACTGAACAACATAAAATTAAGAGACAGAGGGATAGATGTTTGTTAACCCAGAAGAGATGTATTCTCTGAAGAATGCCTATCCATTTTGATGATAAAGCAACCATGGCGATAGATATAATTCCTTTACGAATGTGATGTCAGAGAGAACATGAATTGAGTAAGAATTTTAACAAATGGACATTCTATACTGAAATTTTCATTATGTACTGCTTTCTTCCTTTGAAAATACCTTGAGTTTAGAGGGGCTGTACCATATGCTCTGTCTTCCAGGAAGTACAGCAAAGGACTGAGGAGTCACTTGGGGATTTAATGAGTTTTGACAACTAGTCTTCAAACGCAAGCCAGAAACTCCTGCTCTTTCTTCCACAGCATGTTTTGAAACTGAAATATATGACTAATTACATAAATTCACTAGTAGTCTTACATGCATTATGTACACTAATACCTTTCCCTCTATATGACAGTATTATTTCATAACTTCTATACCAGAAAGTATAATCAAAATAATAAAGAATGAAACTAGTGAATTTGATTTGAAATACTCTGTATTGACTTTTCCTAAAGCTATCCCAGAGTGTTATCTTTGCTCAATTCCTATCACCTGTCCTCACCATGCAGCCTGTTTAATTAGAGAATCCTTGTATAGTTTACAACTCAAAATGTAAAATAAGTCAAGCTCTCTCATATGTTTCTTGAAACTTGTCCATGAATTATGTAGCTTCTCTCAACAATGTTCTTACTGTCCTACCATATAAGAAGGTCACACTGACAATTTGGCCTTTAAAACAGCAATATGTGGGGAAACTGAGTTGTAAACTATAAGCATTCAAATGTCACTTCTCATATGATAATCCAACTGGAAGTAATCTCTAGAGCTTACAAAAACTTTGGGTAATTGTGAGGCTGAATGGTCCTTTCAAAGTCCTTAATGTGCGATGATGGTCTCTTAACTTGCAACAAATAAGCCTAGGAAGGAGCGATAGAATCCTTTTTCTCAGATGAAAATAAGTTAACTTAGGGCAATTTATCTTTCATAGAATATTATGGTGTCTTGCCAGCAGGCCACAGATGCACACCCTATGAGAAGCCTGAACAGACATATGTGAGGAGGGCAAATGAGTTGAACTGCAGTGCAGTAATGAGGTGTCAACCACCCTCCAGATGAATGCTTCAAATATTTATCTTAAAAACCAAAATACCTTCTTGCAATTTTTTTTCTCTGCCTGCTTAATAACCGGAGTTTTTATTTTATATATTCTCAGGAATAAATCCATTGAGAGAGGCATGAGAAAGAAATGAAGAGAGGACATGAAATTATTGCATGCTAGAGAATAAGAAAGAGATAATATTTAATATTAGCTCTATGAATAATTCAATAGCCTCCTGATTTGAAGACAATTGAATTCAAATATCCACATGAAAAAGTTTCTTAGTAATTTTCTGCTTCTTTTCTAGCATATATTGTTTACCTACCCACTCCAAATTTATTAATCATGTCAAGACCAACAACAGATTTTCCTGTGTTTCCTTGTCTCAGGGATCAGGGATTGAATAGTTGTATTTGAATCATTACTGCGATTTTTGTCTTACAGTCCAAATAAAAATGAACCAATTGGCAAATTCTGACAAAATCCAGGGTCTTTCTTCTAAAAATCTAGCATGCACCTAGCCATTGTTTCCAAAGATAGAGAGAATACCATATGAAAGGAAATCCCTGAGAAACTAGCAATCATGTGAGTTGTGAAATAGTTGGAGAACACAGATGTATCTACTCAGGAAAGACTTGGAAAACTAAACATTCACAGTATAATTGATTCTCCAGATTCCAACACTTTAAATAGAGAACATTATTGTTTGTTCATGTGCACATCACCTATTTCGAAGGAAACCATGGGTTTTAAATAATTTTAGTTATTCCTTAGCACTTAATAAACATCTCTAGAATTAATAAATAAATTCTCTTAATTCTCTTAATAGAAGTTGTCTGCTGTTCTCTTGCCTCTCTTACCATCTTGTT
>NC_034592.1:28562636-28566400 GCF_900095145.1 Mus pahari
GTTTCTCTGTGTAGCCCTGGCTGTCCTGGAACTCACTCTGTAGACCAGGCTGGCCTCGAACTCAGAAATCCACCTGTCTCTGCCTCCCAAGTGCTGGGATTAAAGGCGTGTGCTTTATTAGCTACCCTCTTATTCTTACTCTTGCTCCCTTGTTCCCCTTCCCTCCCCTCCCCGCTCTCTCTCCATGTGGCCATGGCCAGTCTCTCCTTCTCTAATCTTCTTCCTCTCTCTGCCTTTCTACAATAGATGCCTTAAAACCTCCCAAAAGAGAGAGAAAGAATTGTCTGTTAAATGATAAAAATGACAATATTATTGCTTATGAGTTAACACATTTCTGTGACTATAATATTGTTTTTAACTGATATGGTCATTTAAATAGGAATGGTCTCCATAAACTCATGAGATTCAATGCTTCACCCATATGGAGTGACACTTTTAGGGAGTGTGGCCTTGTTGAAATAGATGTAGACTTGTTGGAGGAAGTGTGTCACTATGCATGCAGGTTCTGAAGTTTCTTATGCTTAAGCTATGCCCAGTGTGGCACACAGTCTCCTGCTGGCTATGGATCGATATGTAGAACTCTCACCTCCTTCTCCAGCACCCCATCTACCTGGACATGGCCTTCCTTCCCACCATGATGATAATGGACTAAACCTCTGAAATTGTAAGCCAGCCCCAATTAATTGTTTTCCTTTATAAGAGCTGTTTTGGTCTCCGTGACAATAAAAGCCTAAGGCACTTACTAACATGCCTGACAGTACATGATGCTTTACAATGCAGTGTCTGCTGTGGACAAGGTCTGCTTTATCACCGATATACTGAGAACTACAGTCATGAGTTCTTTGTTCTCTTATATTTTATTCAGGATAGTCAATTAGCTGGAAATGGAAATGTGGGGAAATAGACTAATTAAGTGCTTTTCTCAAATCTCAAGGAAACAGATTTGGTATAATATTAAATGATAACTATACAGTTTGTATAATTTTTCTTCCCTTTTGAGACACTTTAGAATTTGCTTAAGGTTAGTATAATGCTAACAAAATATTTAATGAATGTAGAAAGCAAAGGGCACAGAAAGCAACAAGATAGTGGATGCCACTGAAGTAAGAAATCAGTTAAGAAGAAAGAAAAAAATTAAAAAACAGAGGTCCTATTTTGTCCTGTTTTACATGTATATTCTTAAAATGATGAGGAATCAGTGTGTGATTTAAT
Source organism: Mus pahari (assembly GCF_900095145.1). Classification (NCBI taxonomy): domain Eukaryota; kingdom Metazoa; phylum Chordata; class Mammalia; order Rodentia; family Muridae; genus Mus; species Mus pahari. Next base: position 28,563,849 of record NC_034592.1, read on the forward strand.
AAGTTACTATAAATAGTTTAAACACATATCAAACTCTAGTGAGATTTCATAAGTTAATATCATTACTCACCCTCTTTTGTACAATTGATATGTGTTTCATCACTGAAGTCTCCGCAGTCATTGTCACCATCACAGGCCCAGTGCCCTGGGATACACCGGCCACTTGAACATCTGAACTGGTCATCAAGGCAGGAGTGAACACAGCCCACCTCATCACTCCTGTCTCCACAGTCATCATCTGGAAAGAAACAGTGAAAGCTAGTAAAAAACTACTGTGAAAGAACACTTTCTTTCACATTTATATCTTTTGTGTATATTTACTCATAATTTTAGAAAAGGTAAGGTAAATTCATAACCAAAATTTCCAAAGAACAGGCACATTATTCAGATATTGCAAATTGGCATAGTCAAGATCAAAGGGAAAATTCTGTAATGATTCATTAACTACCAATGTTACCTAAATGCTTTCGAACCTGAATTGTCCAGGTCATTTCCTTAATTATTCCCTATATTCATCTTTGGACATGGATATCTGAAAATGAAGCTCTGTCAGATCCCCATGGGGCAAATATCATGCTCCATTATCCTTAATGCTGATCCCCAGTGACATGCCAGCTTCCTGCTCACCACTTTTCTTAGCCACTTTGTTTGGCAGTACAAGTTTGTTTGCAATTCCCTTTGAAGGAAGCCAGGCAGCCCAGACAGCTGTGCCCCAACCTGTTCAATGTTGTGCAGTTATCAGTTGGTACTTACCAGTGTCACAGTGCCATTTGTTGCTGATGCATCTCCCACTCTTGCATATGAACTGAGTCAGAGGCTCACAGGTTGGAAATTCTGCAAAAGATGTAAACAGAAATATAAGAACCATACCATGGATTGTGCTTGATTTGATTTCTATCCCATTTACGACTGTGATCAGAACTCTAGTCCTCTGGAAAGGCACAGGAGACAGGAGATAAACTAATACCATGATTATAACTTCTTAAGGATATTAAGGAGAAGTTCTTAATGTCAGAACATCACTTAAATGCCTGCAATGAGGAATTTCTAGCCAACATAAGCCCAGGAGAGTCGTTGAATGGCATCTCATTAGAACTCATCATATTTTCGGAAATGCACATGCAAGGCCAACCTTGACTTGGTGAGTTATAGCAACCAGAGCTTAAAGTGATGCTGTGCTGCTACAAAATGTTGTTTCTGTGCATCTGAACTGTAGCACTTTTCTAAATTCAGAGAGCCAAACAGGATCATCAAGGATAACTCTGACCTCTGAGGGATGCCAACATTGCAAAGGGAAATAAATTAATCAACTAATGAAGTCAGTTTAGGTGCTACCTAATATTTACGAAGACTTTGACACTGTGAATTAAAATCTAAAAAAAGGGAGCAAAAACTGAGAAAATCTGATGCAGATTTTAAAAATGAAACTAAGTCAATTAATATAAGTTAAACCAATTGGATAAAAATACCTCTTTCCTATTCCTTACATAACAACAATGAATAATATTGATGATAAAAGACAAATAATTAACATAGCAAATCCAATTAGCCATTTTAATATTCTAATAAATCCAGAAACCAGTATAAGCATAATAATAACTTATACTTATGAAAATTAATAACAACTTGATAATAATTAGAGAAAAAGAATGTGCTGAACATTTCAACAAAATTTTGAACTGAGAGTATTGCAGGAAATATAGTAATATCTTTATTTACAGATAGTGGAAATGATTCACCTAAAGATTTGATAATTTCTCAGAATTAGGCCTTTTCTCTCAAGAAAACATAGAATCATAATCACTAGTTAATTTGAAGAAAAATATAATAATAAACAAACAAACAAAAACTACCATATTTATCAACTTTAACAAATGAGAAACACAGATAATGCTCAATCATTTTGGCCTTAAGGAATCAGTGGCTCAGAGAAGTCCCACAGGCCCCTGATCATCAATATCTCCCAACACAGGAATACTCTTCTTAAAGTCATAAATAAATTCCTGTTTCTAACATATTTTAATTTTCTATATCATATTTAATTTTCTCCCATAATCTCCCCAAATCGATATATACTTTTCTTTATAAGTTGCCTCATTATACAAATGAATTTATAGTTCTCTTTTTGTATGCAGATATGCATTTTTAAATATTTAATTATTTTAATATTTAGTTCCAATTTTTTCAATTATTTATTAGATACTTTCTTCATTTGCATTTCAAATGCTATCCTGAAATTCCCCTATAAATTCCCCCGCCCTGCTCCCCTACCCACCCACTCCCACTTTTTGGCCCTGGCATTCCCCTGTACTGGGGCATATAAAGTTTATAAGACCAAGGGGCCTCTCTTCCCAATGATGGCTGACTAGGACATCTTCTGCTACACATGCAGTGAGAGACACGAGCTCAGGGGGTACTGGTTAGTTCATATTGTTGTTCCACCTATAGGGTTGCAGATCCCTTCAGCTCCTTGGGTACTTTCTCTAGCTCCTCCATTGGGGGCCCTGTGTTCCATCCAATAACTGACTGTGAGCATCCACTTCTGTGTTTGC
>NC_034592.1:28566520-28580958 GCF_900095145.1 Mus pahari
TACGTCTTAGCTCCAAACTTTGTCTCTGTAACTCCTTCCAGGGGTATTTTGTTCCCTATTCTAAGGAGGAATGAAGTATCCCCTCATTGGTCTTCCTTCTTCTTGATTTTCTTGTGTTTTGTAAATTGTATCTTGGGTATTCTAAGTTTCTGGGCTAATATCCACTTATCAGTGAGTGCATATCATGTGAGTTCCCAATTTTTTTTGTTCAGACTTATAGTTCCAGCATTGGCTGGGGCAGAGACAAGATGCTCCTTGGGGTTCACAAGTGCGAAGCATAGAATGGAAGATTGCTTGCCATCCTAGCACTGAGTAAGACTTAGGTAAGGGGCTTCCTGGGTCTCTCACTGCAGGGCCTCCTTGGACAGATGGCCTAATCTAGGTGTTCAACTGTCTCTGTCTCTCTCTCTCTCTGTATATTTGTATATATAAAATCTTATATATGTGTGAATAGATATGTAAAAATTATAAGGGTAGGTGTTGGTGTTGATGTTAGGAAAGGGATGCAAGTAGGGGTAGGGGTTAGGGTATGGATAGGAGTAGGGTTAAGAGTAAGGAAGGTATATGGGTATGAATAAGTGTTAAGTTTTTAAATAATAAATTCATTCTATAAATATATTTCATTTATAAATATAATAAATTTATTTAATCAGTATAATATATGATTTAATAATAAATCATATTTTATTTAAAGAAATTATTTTAGATTTTAGTCATTAAATTTAAATTTTACCTCAATTTAATTTAAATACATTACATTGAAACATTTATTTAATAATAAATAAAAATATTTAAATTTATTTTATGCTAATAAATATTATAATAAATATTAAATTTTACACACACATACACATGCACAACATATATATATATGTATATATATATATACATATATATATATATATATATATATATATATATATATGTATATATATATATGCACAGTTGTAATCACAAAAGTACCCACATGTTTACATGTCTCCCTGTGCATGTACGTGAGGCCTTGGGAGGGCAGAGAAGAGGAGGTAGAGAGAGAAAACAGGCTGATAGAGAGACAAGGGCAGAGAGACAGAAGACACAGAGAAAGAGGGAGGGTAAGGGAGGAAGAGAGAAAAGAGAGACAGGGAGAAGAAAGAGAGATATGCTTCTCATAAAACCCTAGAGACATTGGGACATAAATATAATTCAAAAAATATAGTGAAAAGGAGACAAAATTCAACAATGAAATAAAAGGAGGGAAATGTTAATCAAAGCTAACTGTGGGAGCCTGACCTAATGACATAGGGCAGCAGCCCCTGTACTTTGAATGTTATGGTTAGAAAAAACATGAAAACAAGGCCAAACGACGATAGGCAGGAAGACTCTGCCCCAAAAACTGAATAATAAAAGAATAAATCTACAATCAACTCAGTCTCAGTGTCTTAGAAGATCCATACACCTTCAGCTCACATGGAGTTTAACATGAACGCTTTTGTTTCATGACGACCTCACTCCTGATTCCTCTGTCCAGCCTCCTGAATGTGGTGACTGCACTGGTCCCCTCTCCCGCTATCATATTAATATGAATTTAACATTTGAAATGAGGATTTAAAGGGTCTAGTTCATTTTTTGTCTGCATCCCCTTAATAAACTGCCATGAGTTTTTATGTTTGCAAAAGAATTAAGTATAATAAATGTGCTTTTTCTGACTTCATATGAATACAGCATCCTGAAGGCTAGTAAATAGTGAAATGTAATTCTGACACCTAAGAAATTCTTGAGGTCATTTCTTTTTTGCAGAAAGTAGTGGCTAGCATCATATAAGTGGAGTAACTGCTGGGTTAAATGTCAAAATTATTAATTTATGTTCTATAATAGTGTCAAGTGCACAGTGCCTTTTAGGAGGATTAGATGAAATATAGGGCTTTCACTTGCCACTGGGTAAAAAGATAATGTATCACTAATTTCTTACTATCCTACTACTAGTGCCCAATGTAGGCAGCAATGATATCTATTTACAGTACACACCTTACCCTAAAATATGAATAACGGCTAGAGCCTCTTGATGTTAATATTTTCCCTTTTTCATATTAGTGCTAGTTTAACATTTAAAATTACTGAAATATTCTAGTTCATTTTTGTGTTGTATTCTACTAAATTACTGTCACAAATTTTTATTTTTGACAACTAACTAACTAATATGGCATTTTTGACTTCATATATATATATATGTATATATATATATATATATATATATATATATATATATATACTTTGACTTTAAAATCTTTTAATACAAAGCATAGAACATTTACAAATATTTACAGATTAATTCTACAAAAGACGAAAGTGACAAGCCAAAGAAAATCACATTTTACCCTGTTAAAAGGGCAGTGGGGAAGGGAAAACTATATTTTTTTACCTTGGTGATTACTTCGACTACATAAAATATTCAAGATGGATCGATGGGCCGTTACTTTTTTATTGTTACAGGTAGTTTGCTCAATTTGTCTATTCTATCATTTCCTTAAAGTTTATTATAATGCTACATGAATGGCATTATGTAAATGGCTATAATTTTCCCTTGCTATCTCCGTTTGCCTAGCATGTACCACTTAGGAGAATGTTTCCCAAGTACACCACCTTCAGGTACAATTTTTTTCCTGCCGCTTACCTAAATATTGCCTTCCCTCTTTCCCTTTAGAAGTCTCTAGCTAAGTAATTTTCATCCAAGTATCAAAGTAATGTAGCCAATAGCCTCTATAATAGTTCTGACATTTCTGCCAAATGTGTGGGAGTATACAGATATTCATACAAGATTAGATGATAAGGAATCCAGGTTTAGAAAGGATGCCTTGAGGAGACTCCAACCATTTTGCCTTTACTGCTTCTTTAATACATGGCAACTGCAGGCCTGAAATTGTCATTTCTAAACCCTAATTTGAAATAAATTATACTACTCAACTAAGGACACTTCACAAGTGCAGCAAGAGGCAGAGGAAATTCAGAACTACTGACTGTCATCAGAACACTTTAGTTTTCATAGACTGCCATGATCATTACCAAGAACTTTAATGATGCTGCGGCAGAGGGAGATTTGGAAAGGATCAAAAGGTTGCATTCTTCATCCTGTTTTTCACTTGAAATCTGATTTGTGCCTGCTGAAATGAATAAAATTCACTGTTGATACGGGGAATGAAATGATGCTTTTAAAAGTTACTCATGTTGGAATGCATCTACTGAGTGCGACTGTTCAGATATTGCTACTAGCTGTTTATCTCAAGGATTTGGACTCATAAAACAGATTGCTTATTTTTATGGCTTTTATCTCACTTTGACGTTATTCTTGTTATCTCAGTAGTCCTTCTCATTAGTTCACTGTGGTTAATTGTATATTTATTGTGTCTATAAAATGGCCTAGTGATATAGAGGAATTCTAATACATGGGTGAATTTTTACATTGTAGGTATAGACTGTCTTTTATTTATAAAAATGTTGCTACTTGGTACTGTTTAATATAAATTCAATAAATGGTTTAAGTGAAATCAGAATAGTTAATATTATGTGAAAGCTTTTCAGTAGACATACAATAGTAGATACATTTTAAAGTTTCATACTTGTAAACATATTTGGAGTAAGTGTAGCATACCACTTTTAAGTTGGTATATTCTGTAGGTCAGATTTCCATCCCATCATCAGCCACCAAACCCAGACACTATTGCACATGCCAGCAAGATTTTGCTGAAGAGACCCTGATATAGCTGTCTCTTGTGAGGCTATGCCAGTGTCTGGCAAACACAGAAGTGGATGCTCACAGTCAGCTATGTCAGAACACAGGACCCCCAATGGAGGAGCTAGAGAAAATACCCAAGGAGCTGAAGGGGTCTGCAACCCTATTGATGGAACAAGAATATGAAGTAACCAGTACCCATAGAGCTCATATCTCTAGCTGCACATGTAGCAGAAGATGGTCTAGTCAGCCATCATTGGGAAGAGAGGCCCCTTGGTCTTGCAAACTGTATATGCCCCAGTACAGGGGAAGGCCAGGGCCATGAAGTGGGAATGGGTGGGTAGGGGAGCAGGGCGGGGGGAGGGTACAGAGAACTTTCGGGATAGCATTTGAAATGTAAATAAAGAAAATATCTAATTAAAAAGAGAAAAAAATATACAATGTTATAAAGACATTATAAGTTTAAGTATAGCACAGATTTTATGCTTCTTACAACTTTTCTACATTTTACTTCTTTTGCTTACTTTTTTCTATCTTTTTTTTTTGTTGTTGTTAAAGGGGCATTATGTGGGACATAGATGTAATCCTTTGTATAAAGACTATAAGCTTTTTGGAGATATAACCCTGGATAGATATTCTGGCCATATGAGTAATTAATGTAATACCTAATATAGTTATTTAAATCTTGGACCCTAGATTATTAGTGTATACAGAAAATTAAAAATACTGCAAACGGCTATTTAAGATCTTTATTTCAAATTTTATTACACTTAGATTTCTAGGTTATAGAAATACCTTACAGATAATGAATGAATGAATCAATGAATGAATGAATAAAGTATGAATACCTTAGGCACAGCAAACAAAGGGCTCATACTCTTTTTTTCAGCTATATGAAATTTAGTTGGAAAAATATTTGGGGAATTATTAAACACATGACTTCAAAATATCCAACAAATGCTAGCACATAGGCTGGGCTGATGAAACCTGTAACTGAGATTTTTCAGTGTTAGGCAGGGTTCAGAAGTGTTCATGTTCAGTCCAAACATTGCTGGGCAGTGACAAGTCAGGAGGGGAAGCAGCAGCAGACACTGCCCTTGGGCTGCCAGAGGGCTTTTTAGATACAAGTATTTAAGAAGTCATAGGAGCTGTGCAGGGGTTCATTAGGAAGTTAGCTTCAGATGATTTTGTTCAGCTGTAGGCTGACAGGAGCCCGGTGTGCATTTCAGGTGTTCTACTCTATGCTGTGGTTGATCTGTAGGCCAAGCATATTATATGTGCTTCTGGGCTACAGAATTTTCAAGTCATAGTACACTTGTCAGAATGCACCTATCAAAAAGCAAGGCAATCTGTTTTCTGGCAAAATATAGGAACGTCAAAAATCACTTTAGGAGTTTTTAACTTTCTACTAAAACGAAGAGACATAAGGGTATATGATTCAAATATCCAGGTTAGAGCAGATAAATGGGTGAAGGGAAGTACTGGAATGTTTTAGATCATACAAGACTCAGATCTTCGAAAGCCCTTAATTGATAGTGCACGAAAGCTTGAGAAGCAGAAAGAATTTCGAAAGGACATTTTTCACAAATGTTCCAGAATAGGTTTGGGAGAGGCTTTGGGAATTCTGTGTTTAGGTGGAAGAGCCCTAGAAGGAAAAGAAAATGCATGGGAGTGTGTAAAGAACAACACTAACAAAAGTTTATGAAAAACAGTAACTGGTCTAGCAATAAAACAGACACAAAAGAAACAAATGGTAAATACTTTAATGTGTTGTCAAAGTGTATAAAATGGAAGATTAATAGAAACAATGTTCAAAATATGACTGAACTATACATTTGCTTGGTGCTTGCATATACAAATGGTTATTTTGCCTATAAATTGAGAAGTTGGGATATTATTGTCAATATAGAGAAGGATACAGTACTGTAGTTCCAATTAATATGTGGATCACAGCATGATCCTAGCATGTTAAAGGTCTAAACTCTAGCTTCATGGCCAATTCAAATCTACTTGTAGCAGCTTAAAGAAGCTTTCAGAAATCTAGACTGTGAGTGAAAAGCTTTTGTTCTCTTCTAAACACCAATAACAATCTCATTTATTTCACGAATGGTACTTTACAACTTGGGAAAATGTCCATGTAAAAAACTAGGGTAAAGGTTAATAGAAGACTTTTAATAAAATGTATAAAAGTCCCCATGGTACACATTCCTAGACATAGTCATATAGGAATAACACAGAGGCACAAAAATAATATCTGAACATTGCATGTTCTCAAAATTCAAAATTACAAAAAAATAACTTTTATAAAGAATAGAAAAGGTAATAAAAATCTTCGCAACTAAAGTTCAGCAAATTTAACCAAAAATAGGATTAGTCTGACATGATCTTCATATATATAAAACATTAACTATATCTGGAAAGATTACAGATAGAAAGCAAATGAATAATATAATAAATTTAGTATATTTAAATGATCAAGACAAAAATAAATAGATACACTAAAACTAGAGGCAAATATGAAAAGAAACAATTAGAACATCGGAAAATAAAAATAATTCTTGGAAAGACAAGTTAAAAGAATGAGATAAATTACATAGCAGTACACTGAAGTATTGAATTATATTTTAAAATTAGCTTTCTGTTGAGTTTCTATAGGCATTTTTATATATCCTTAGTTTAGTTAATTTATTTCTTGCCTGCACTCATGAATAAACCATTAATCGTCAGTATTCACACCCTCTTCTTTCATATTGAAAAATAATATTTCAAGCAGATGTACCCCAAGTGGGAGGGAGTCATGCATAGGGACACCTGGAGAATTGGAAAGAGAAAAATAGGGGATTGGCTTTGATAATATTTCACTGTATACACGAAATGAATTCATGAAGAATAAACTTAAAATTAATGTTGGTTAAACTAAAAAAAAAATCTAAAGAGATTACCATATCTACATACTAATGGGTAAAAAGAAATGTAAAAGATAACCATGCAGATAGAAATAAATATTACAAAGACATGGTAGCAGAAAATATAGAAATTCCATATTGAAATAATTTCTAACTATACGTGAATGATAAGATTCAAGGAGAGCTATAGCCAGCTCCCAGGCACTACAGAGCAGAAGGACAGGAATAGTAAGAAACAATTCTTGAATCAGATTTGACTTGCAAAGAATTCACAATATTAAATCAAAAGAAATAAATCTACTTCCCCAGTAAAGGGATGTGAGCTTTTAGAAAGTAGTATGCTCCCTTCCTCAAAGCAAATGGAGGGTTGTACAGAGCTAAAGGAGCCAGCAAAATGTCACAGCAAAACTCAGCAATGCTGGGCACTGAACGCCAGAAGGAAGCGTCAGTGGGCAGAAGCATGGGAGCTGCTTAGAGACATTAATAACAGTGTTTGCCCACATCTAGGGAAAGCAAAATCTCAGACACGCTTGGACAATTATGTAAGAGGGGTTTTGAGGGAATTAAATTTATGAATTTATAGTCCTCAGTATATGGGTGGAATAGAAGAATAATATATAAAGCTGTATACATTTCCTGACAATCAGCCTGATGATTGTAAGCAGAGCTCAGCTCTGTTGATGGCAATCTGCACATGCATGAGTTCTGATGGGATAAGACCTGCAATGTGGAAACTGAAATCACTGGCCCTCTTGTCTGCTCTTCTTACTGCTGCTATTACAACTGCTATCAATAGTACTATTTATTATTGTTACTGTTATTATTATTATTTACATTTTAGTGAAGTAAAATTTTTCAGAGCTAAAGAATGTGATCATGTCTAACAGTGGCAGCTCCTTCTGGCAGCAAATGTGGTTGGAATTAAGACAAGTCCATGTTCAATTCAACCTTAAAGCTAGTAAGCCATATAGGCATGTTAGTCGACTCAAAAAATGATTAAAGGAATTAGCTTCAGTGAAGAATATAAAATTCAATAAAAATTTGGTAGATAAATGTTCATTAGCTCATATACATTCATATTACAGTAAAAAATACACATGGATGAATTATCTCATGCAAATTAAACTTACCATGTCCTATAAGGCTACATTTCTGGAAATGTTCTTCTATGTTGAGTGTGTGTGTGTGTGTGTGTGTGTGTGCGCGCACACACACACACATGCCTAAAATCACATACTCCAAGGGAACATGTGTGAAAACATTTTATTTTAAGATAATATCCTTTTGAAATTAAAATTACAGTTTAATTTAATATGTTGTATAAAATTACATTATATTTTTTGATACTAAACCTAACAGCAATAATTCATTGAAGCTGTGTGTAAGCAGAAGGAACCTATTACACAGCATACTTTGTAATCAGTTTCTTTGTTGCTACTTTGAAAGTTTATACCTTTTAGAGTAAAAGGGATTGCAGAGCACATAGAAACTTTTAGGGCAAATAACATGGGAAAGGACTCCTATGTCCATGTTCAATGATTTATTGGAGAGATCAAAATGTAATTCTGGTCTTATGCTATTCAGGCATTTCCCTTTCTTTTCACATACAGAAAAAGCAAACACACAAGGCATTGTTGCACATACATGGGAGACTAAAGTGAGAATGTTTCAAGTTCAAGGCCAGACTAGGAACAGACTCCCATATCTGGAGGAAATGGTGACACAGTTGAAGTAAAGTACTTAGAAGTCGAAGTGAATTACATATCCAAGAGAAGACTCTTAGCTTATCCAAAAATATCTTCTTTCTTTACAGTAGCCATACTGGAACCTGACACAGCAACGTTTGTAGAGTATATTCTGATTCTGTTTGATATGATGTGTGTTGAGGATTAAATCCTGAGCACCACAGATATCAAATAAATAATCTTGCTACTAGACCTTCACTTTAAGTTTTGTATACGACTTTATAGATTTCACTCTTGTCATTTTAGCTAAAGATTTCCTCACATATAAAATTAATATGAAAATTTCCAACAAACTGTTATGAATCATTATACTATTCAGTTATGGTTGTACATTTGTGGTCAAGTGTATGCATTGGAATGACATGGGCTGGCCCACTTTAAAAAAATCTTTCTATGGGAGCTAGAGAAATGGGTCAGTGGTTAAGAGCACAGGCTACTCTTATGAAGGATTTGAGTTTGGGTCCCAGAATCATGTCGGGTGGCTCACACCTGCATGCAAATCCAGCTTCATGGTGATCCAATGACTCTGGGGTTCTTGGAGCCTGCAGTCATACCTCCCCACGTGCAGATACATGTACATGCACGTAATTAAAAATAGTAAAATGTTATAAAGAGATAGTGATTGGTAAAAATTCTTTCCCAATCTGTTGGTGGCCTCTTTGTCTTATTGACAATCTCTTTTACCTTACAGAAGCTTTGCAATTTTATGAGGTCCCATTTGTTGAATCTTGATCTTACAGCACAGGCCATTGCTGTTCTGTTAAGGAATTTTTCCCCTGTGCCCATTTCTTCAAGGCTTTCCCCCACTTTCTCCTCTATATATTTCAATGTCTCTGGTTTTATGTGGAGTTCTTTGATCCACTTAGACTTGAGCTTTGTACAAGGAGATAAGAATGGATCAATTCGTATTCTTCTGCCTGTTAACAGTCAGTTGTGCCAACACCATTATTGAAAATGCTGTCTTTTTTCCACTGGATGGTTTTAGCTCCCTTGTCAAAAATCAGGTAACCTTAGGTGTGTGGGTTCATTTCTGGGTCTTCAATTCTGTTCCATTGATCTACCTGTCTGTCACTGTACCAGTACCATACAGTTTTTAATCACAATTCCTCTGTAGTACAGCTTGAGGTCACACATGGTGATTCCCCCAAAGGTTCTTTTATTGTTGAGAATAGTTTTTGCTATCCTAGGTTTTTCATTATTTCAGATGAATTTGCAAATTGCCCTTTCTATTACCAGTTGGAACAACTTCTGGATATATGCCCAGGAGAGGAATTGCTGGATCCTCCCATAGTACTATGTCCAATTTTCTGAGGAACTGCCAGATTGATTTCCAGAGTGGTTTTACAATCTTGCAGTCCCACCAACAATGGAGGAGTGTTCCTCTTTCTCCACATCCTTGCCAGCATCTACTGTCACCTCAATTATTGATCTTAGCCATTCTGACATTTTTATGTGAACAGAAGAAAGTTATGTGATTGATTTGTATTCTGTAATGTACAAATACTTTGAAAACTTATAAGTAATATATATTATATTAAATAACTTCTGCAATTGCACAACACTTGAAATGTCTGTGGTAGAAATATTCAATACACTCTCCTATTTTACTACTATAGTTTTATCACTGCTTTTTAGAATATCAAGATATAACTAGTTCTTGCATTATCATGCCTATGTAATCTTATTTTCTATAAATGTGTATAGTATGCTGGTACTTTATTTGAAAACAAGAATTTTTGGATTATGTTTATCTTCTAGTAAGGGAGAAATCAAGAGAAATACATAACTTCAAAAACATAATCAACAAGAGTTAAACAAATTTTTATAAATTATTTTATATTTTAAAAATTAGAAGAACCAAGAAAGCAATCACAAGTGGGGAGTGAGGGGCCTGGGAGGGAAAGTGGACAGGGTCGGAGAGGGGTCGGAGTTGGGGAGAGAGGGGAACCTGATCTGGTATTGGGTGAGGGAAAAGAACTGAAGTCCTGAGGCCCAGCAGAAAGAATGGAAACAGGCAACCTCGAGAGGTAGGAGGTTGTATGGACTCTCCAGAATACACCAGAGACCTGGGAGGTGAGAGACTCTCGGGACTCAAATGGTGCAGTTGAGTAGCTAGCAAGACAATTTCCCTAAACACTGGATTGGCTGTTGGAAATACATATAGATAAAATGGCCGACAGTAGGGAGAAGAGACTTATAGAGCCCACCTCCAGCAGGAAGACAGGGCATCAAATGAGGGAGGGGACGCTTCCCACAGTCACAACTCTGACCCATAATTTTGATAAATTAAAATAAAAAAAAATTAGAAGTAGCAACATGATAACATACCTACAAGCTAAGGATGGCTGCCATTCCAATAGTGAAATAGGTAAGGCAGAATGACAACTGTCCTTCTGGTCACAGCTGACCAAGTCACATAGATGTGAGTTTTCGACTTACTGAGGGTACCTTTAGGTCTTGCCCCAAATGTTTTGGGGCAGAAAGTATGTTCTTTCACTTTCAAATCTGCACTTGAAGCCTTGCCAGGCAATTAAGAGAAGCATATCCTGACCAACCTTGTGGCTCCACGCCTTCATTTCAATGCTCTCAGATCAGCTCAAATTTGGAACAATTTTCATGCACAAATTGAGCACAATCCAGTGAGTCAAATCTGTAACACTTTTCTAGTACACAGGTTGCTAAAATTTGGAGGCCATGCTCAGAGAATGTGAGGTGGACAGAGCATTTTGTTCTACAGCTCGGTGTGGTAGTATCTCTAGTGAATATATAGGAACTAAGGAGCCACTGCTGCTTGGCTGCTGCAAAGGGGGACAGAGGCACCATACTTGGGAACCCTTTAAAGACAAAGTTTCCTCTAAAAATATTGATTTTGGAAGCAGGTATGGTTGCACAAACCCTTAAGCCCAGCACTTCAGAGGCAAAGTTGGGGGATCTCTGAGTTTAAATCCATCCTGCTCTACATAGGGCCTCCACAAGAGGGACTCGTGTAAAAGAATGAAAAGGAATGAATTTAGGAAGGCTAGCATCATCACTGTCTGAGGATAGGAGAAAACAGAGTCCGGGAAGACACAGTTTGACCTCCAGGCATAACTACACAGGCACAAAACTAATAAATATATGTAAAAATACTGCTTACAAGGAAACCAGTCTTTGATCTTAGCCAGTCTAACTGGTGTTAAGTGGAATCTAAGGGTTGTTTTGATTTGCATTTCTATGATGACTAGGATGTTAATTAAACATTTCTTTAGGTGTTCCTCAGCTATTTAGTATTCTTCAGTTGAAACTTATTTGTTTAGCTCTGTACCCAATTTTTAATAGGGTTATTTAGTTCTCTGGAGTCTAGCTTTTTTAGTTCTTTGTATACATTGGCTATTAGCCCTCTATCAGATATAGGATTGGTAAGATCTTTTCCAAATTTGTTTGTTGCTGTTTTTGTCCTATTGACAGTTTCCTTTGCCTTACAGAATCTTTGCAATTTTGTGAGGTCACATTTATCAATTCTTGATTTTAGAGCATAAGCTATTGGCGTTCTGTTCAGGAAATTTTCCCTGTGCCCATGTACAGATGCCAACAAGTGCTTGCTGACAGGAGTCTGCTATAGCTGTCCCCTGAGAGGCTCTGCGAGTGCCTGACAAATACAGAGGTGGATGCTCTCAGTCAACCATTGGACTGAGCACAGGATCCCCATTGGAGGAACTAGAGAAAGGACTCAAGGAGCTGAAGGGGTTGGCAGTCGCATAGAAGGAACAACAATGTGAACTAACGAGTACCCCCAGAGCTCCCAGGGACTAAACTACCAACCAAAGAGTACACATTGAGGGACCTATGGCTCCATCCACATATGTAGCAGAGGAAGGACTTGTTGGACATCAGTGGGAGGAGAGGTCTTTGGTTCTGTGAAGGCTTGTTGCCCCAGTATAGGGGAATGCCAGGACAGGGAAGCAGGAATGGGTAGGTTGGTAAGCAGGAGGGAGGGGATGGGATAGGGGGTTTTTGGAGGGGAAATGTAGAAAGGGGATAACATTTGAAATGTAAATTTAAAAATATAATAAAAACTATTAAAAAAGAAGAAAAGCAGTTTATTAAACCCTGCTCAAAAACAAAAACAAAAACAAACAAACAAAAACAAAACAAAACAAAACAAAACTTTGAAACCAATGACAAACCACGTTGACAGAAAACTGACACAATGGGTACATCTGATCCAAGATGTTACCTATGCAAGAAAAATTGCCATTACCTGGATAAATAAATGCTGTTATATGATGCGGTTTTAAAAACAATTACAAGTTGAACATTGAGAGAATGAAATTTTTGAGAAATATTCTAGATGTACATGTCCGATTTTGTTTGTTGTTGCTGATGGGTTTTGTTGCTGTTTTTGTGAATTGAACACAATATAAAATGTAGGAAAGGGAAACTGCATTGAGATAATGCTTCTATCAGGCTTTCTATGGTGAATGGGTAATATGGGAAGGGCACTGCACTATGGGAACTGCCCACTGAATAAGCCAGAAGGAGCCAGTAAACTGCACTTCTCCAAGGTTTCCTTCTGCCTCAGCTCATACATTTCGGTTCTGCCGGAGATCTTGTTATGACTTTCCTTTATGATGGACTGAAAGCTGACAGGAGTAATAAACCCCATCCTTCATGACAAGTGCCTTTAAGCTCTGTGACATTCTCCAGCCACTGATGGTTTACAGGAATTTCAAGGACATCTGTGCCTGGGTCACTTCTGACCTCCACTTCTTGTTTGGGTAAGAAGCACCTGGAAGGAGGGGGGTCAATAATAGCTCTCGGCAAAGTTTCCTCAAACGTGACTACATATGAAAGTCATTGGGACATAAGATACAGACCGTTGACCCTGTAGCCCCTGGAGATTGAAAGGCAATTTCAGTGTGAGAGTGCTGACAAAAGCCTGCTGGTCCACCCCAATCATCCAACTATGAATAAGTATTAATCTCTGTAGAGACAAGCCATCATATTTGTTCTGATTTTTTTTGAATCTGTAAGGCACAGAAATCAGACCTCAGTCTGTTTCTTCAGGGTACTCATCACAGGAACTGCCTCCCCACCTCCTCAAACAAACAAACAAACAAACAAACAAACAGATATTTGAATTTCTCCCAAATCTGCCATATAGGAATCTTTTGGGAAGGGTAGGTATGAAATAGGCTGGGGTGATCACTGTACCAAATACTGTGCATGATGCTGAGCCTTAGGAAGGACAAGCGAAAAGACAGAATTAGACCAAAGCCTCAATAGCTGTTTTTCATAATTGCTTTTCACTATCTAGTCTCAGCTCCTCACCTGCTGCAGAATGGACTAGGATAGTCAATGAGGTAGTTATAACCAAAAAAAAAATGTCATATTCCTGTGAAGATACAAAAATATGTCTTAGCAAAAGACTACCTACCATTTTAAAGCAAAATATCGTAAGAATATTTAAAGAGAAACTCATAGAATAAAGACCATAAAAGAAAGGGAGAACACATCTCAAAGACTCAGGTAAAGACAGTCTTTTTAATTTTTTTAATTCTGTAATTTTTAATAATGATACTTATTGTATCATCAAACTGAAGATCAGAAAGAAAATTAAATACCCAAAGACAAAAAAAAATAGGGCTTCTAACAGACACAAGTTTATCTTCTTATTGATACTAGCTATCAATAACACAATGGAGTACTACTCAGCTATTAAAAACAATGAATTTATGAAGTTCTTGGGCAAATGGATGTAGCTGGAGGATATCATCCTTAGTGAGGTAACCCAATCACAAAAGAAGTCACTAGATATGCACTCACTGATAAGCTGATATTAGCCCAGAAACTTAGAATACCCAAGATACATCTTGCATAACACCAGAAAACAAAGAAGGAAGACCATCATGTGGATACTTCATTCCTCCTTAGAATAAGGAACAAAATACCCATGAAAGGATATAAGTACAGATACAAAATTTAAAGCTAAGACGAAAGGATGGACTATCCAGAGACTACACCATCCAGGGATCCATCCCAGCATCAGCCACCAAACCCAGATACTAATGCACATGCCAGCAAGATTCTGCTGAAGGG
>NC_034592.1:28581218-28602794 GCF_900095145.1 Mus pahari
AATGTAAATAAAGATAATAATAATAATAATAATAATAATAATAATAATAATAATAAAAGAAAAAAGAAGGTGAAAAGATAAATTTCAAAAATAAAAAAAATTGCCAATATTTTTGTCACAACTTTAAAATTGATGAAAATATGAATCTATATGAGAGCAGGAGCTAGAAACGGGAAGTTTAGTGCAGAAATGAATGCTACACATCTTCTTCTTCATTTATCATGTGTTTCTGTTTATTTCATCCCCTACCTGAACACTGTGTGGTACTCAATCTGGTCAAGTGAACTAAGAAGCATGCTCCTCGGTGTGTCTTATCAGCTGTGGCTATGAGAGCCACATGTACCAGGAACATCCTGGCTTCCACTTGGCTACATCTATCTCTGCTACACAGGAACAATATTTTCTGTGGCTTAATCTCTCACCCAAAACTAATTTTTGTCTTCCAGGGCCTGAAAATTTCATTTATGAATTCGTGATACAAAAATCCAGAAAACATTGTCTTGGGAACCTGGTGGCTCTGATGGCATTTGAGTTGTCCTGCACCTTAGTTCTCAAAGTTGTGCGTACAAGAGAGGTACATTCTCCACTGCTCTCAAGGACTCTCCACTTGAGAGTAAGATGGAGCAGTGAAGTTTATATAAATCTCTGACAATCACATTAGTTAAAAACTATTAAAATGTTTTCTCCAGTATTTAGAAAGCCTACTTTATCATCATCAACAACAACAACAACAACAACAACAATAATAATAATAATAATAATAATAGTCTTCATTCTAAATAAACTCAGTGTGTTATAGATGTAATTTTTGAATGAAGATATATCATGGAAATACCATGAACTGAATGTTCTCATATTTCATAATATTTTGAGAAGTAACTCTAGGACATATTTTGTCACACATGCAAGATGATGATAGCAAATTCAGGTATATGAGAAGTGAGTTGAATCAATACTATGGTGACATAATTTAAATTAATTTAAATTGTTATACTGGTTTTCTACAGAGATATACAGTTGATGGTTTATAAAATAATTCGCAATTTTTTAATATTATTTGGTTGAAACCTTAAAATTATACTTAATTTTTGTAATTTCCAGGTGTTACCAATCTTTGTACATTGGTTCCTGATAAAGTTGTATAATAACTTTACATTTGAACTGCTCGATGAAATTAAAAATATTCACAAAAACATTTCATGATGTTGTAAGTAAGTTTATGATTCTGAATTGAGCTGCAGTAACAGAGTATATCCACTTTGTGGGCACTTTGTTGAATGAGTGATGGTTCAAACACATCAAAGAACATTTGATAGTTTGTTTCCCTACCTAGACTGAGAACAAAGATTTACTGACACACACTTGTGCTTTTTTACTTCATCGTCATATTTAAATGCTCAGAACTTTTAGGCTGAGTCGTTATTCTAGCCTCCCCAGGTTTCTAAGGTCTTATTTGTTTATTTCGGTTTGTTTGTTTGTATCGTATTCTGTAAATCAATCTTTGATTAACCTAAACTAGTTTAATGATAACATTTCATATTTGCATTATTGTAATTTCTTTTTTAGTGAGTCTCTTTGCTTTCCCTCCATCCTTCCTCCTAAGTCCTTTCCCCTTCACACTGTCATCTTGTTTTTTGTTTGTTTGTTTGTTTGTTTTTGTTTTGGGGGGGATTTTGTTTTTTTGTGTTTTTTTGCCCTTATTTGCATATCTGATTCTCTTCTCCAATTTCCACTGAGAAGGAATGTTTCTCTCAGGTGTCAGTACCTCCTAATTTCTGTCAGATGCAAAATCTAGCTACATGACTTTGCATATTTTAAATCTGGATTTAATATTAATTTCTGTATAAAACACTTGTTTAAAAATATCATGGGTGTACCTTGGAGCTGAAGTGTAAAAAACCTGAATGTGGAGACTTCTGTAAAAGGCCACACCTTTGGGAATTTGCTCTACTCAAAGTCTTAATGGACGGAAGGCTAGTTATGGTGACACACGGAAGCACAAGCCACATAGTCTACATTGATGGGTAAAGCAGCATCAGTGGAATGCTGCTTCTTTTTCTTGTTAAGAATCAGTCTTTGTCATTTCGAATTCAGTGAAGGGATATGTTATGTCGCAGAAGTGTATTTTCTCCCGTAAAGTGAGATTATTCCTTCCAGAGCTTCTTGCTCATCTTCTTATTCAGAGGTCTTGTGAAATCAGGAAGAGTCACTATTTCCAGGGTCACAGCCTGAGTAGATCCTCAGACTCTCATAGATGACTTTACACTTGCGTACATTTTGACACATTAAGTGGACTCAAAGTGTTTTTAAAAATAGCTCAAAGAGATGGGAGAGAATGGTGGATAGAGAAAAGAGATTCAGAAGGATTGGAGGAGAAAGAATGACTGGTAGATTTAATCAAAACATGTGACAAGAGTACATGAAAATTTCAAACAATAACAAGGAAAAATAAACATATTTCTTGCTTTATGTATTTGCATCTTCTTTTAGAGGAAGGATGTAGATTCAACAAGGGTGAGGATAGAAAGGTCAATAAAAGAAGAGAAAGGAGGATGTATAAATACCAAGGTTGTGTAATAAAACCACAAGGAATCTTGTTATTTCATATTCACCTAAAATCATGCAAAATGTGTATTTGTATGCATATACACATATACATGAATATCTGTATATATACACATATATATGCATACATATATACATACACATGCATATATACATATATTCATATATTAATTTAGTTGCCTGTCAGAACACACAGACACACACATACACACACACACACACACACACAAACACACATACACATTTAGGACACAGGACTCAGATTATTTGAGATAGATATAAACTGAAAACCTTGTTACTTAGTCTAGATTTTATGGTACCAGAAATTGTTATACAATCTTCCAAGGGAGGGAATCAATTCATATTCCTACTCATCTGTAACACATTTGAAACACAACAGTGACTAGCATGCGAAGATATTTATGGAAGTGGCACTCACATTTTGGTAGTAACCAAATACTGTCTAATTGGACTTTAGGCCTAAAAACCATGGGAGAAAAGAAAACACGAACTGTACCATGAGTCAAGTTCCTGGCTCTAATTACGTCGTGGACCTTAGAGGAGAAACTACTATCACTTCTTTGTTAGCCCATCATAACTCCTAATTATATTCTAAGACTTCTGTTTATGCACACAGGTAAGTGTAGCTACCAAACCCAATGAAAGAAGGTGCTTTTTATAACAAATAGAGAATATCACAAAAAACTACAAGACATCAATAGATCAATTGTTGGGAGTCCAGCCAAAATAGATACATTTATATTGCAGCTCCTGTATACATTGGTCAGTAAACATCATTGAAAAGGAGATAAAACAATTATAAGATACGGAATTTTAGGAAATCTGCAGTGAAATAGTCTTTCCTAGAAGCTCAAATAAGTAAACAAGAAGCTGCATAAATAAAGCAATATCTATATACATGCTAATATGGAAGGGGAAAACCTTCTAGGGCAACACTCCCTATGCAAAGAATTACTTATAACTTATGATTGTGGAGAGAGAAATAATTAATTACCGCCAGGAATATATTCTGTAATTATTTGTCTAATACAAAGTGGAGAGTCCTGAAACTACATGAATGCATACATACATACATACATACATACACAACAACAAAACAGTTTCAGCAGGTATATTTGTATATTTGGTCATACATATACATACATATGTATGTATAGTGATAATAATTAGGAAAGAAGATATTATTACTTTGAGATTAAGCTGGGATATGAAAGGGTTGGCATGGCATTCAATTATGTTTTAATTAGAATAGCAAAACAAAGAAACAACTGTAAGGATACATTTGGAACAGTGTAGAATTAACATGCAAATAGGCATTTATAAAAGAAGGAATCGTTGGATGCACAATATCTTGTATAGACAAAATGGGATGGGATTAACATACAGGTATGTCACCGACAATATACATTGTTTTCCATATTTTAAATCAAATTATTCACCCTCTAATTTGTCACCGTGTGTTTTTATCCACTGGTATGCTGGGTAGTCTTGTGACAGCTTGTAAGAACTAATTTTTCTTAATGAATTAAAGGATTTATTTTGGTTAACATTTGTAAAGTAGATATAGTCTATCAAGGCACTTAAGGCATGGAAAACACATAAAACAGGATATAAAACATTACAAGAGAAAGAAGCTCCTGGGAGACTTTTTTTTTTTAATATTCAGGACCAGATGTTAAATACATGCCAATATTAAAATAAAATTGTTATGAATTTATTTATTTTTTGAAAATAAATAAATGACAGCAATAACCTTGATATTCATGATTTGTTTGTAGCAAATTTGCTGCCTTAATCATGAATTAACATTTGCCTACCTCATGGGTATACCATAAATCCTACCTACTACTGTAGTTCTGCATATCTCTCCCTGATTTTACCATTCAGAGAGTAAGGTTGGCGTGTTGACAGTCACTATAATGGGGATAAATATAGCCCCAAAGAATCAAATACCAACTCAGAGCTTTTTATAGCAAGGAATATTAAGCACTAGAGCAACATCGTTTAAACCTATAATTGGTATGTTTGCTCTTTTTTTTTGTTTTGTATTTTCAGATTGATTTATCTTACTTTTTAAATATTTATTATTATTTTCTTTATTTACATTTCAAATGCTATACCAAAAGTTCCCTATACCCCACCCCGCCCCTGCTCCCCTACCCACCCACTCCCACTACTTGGCCCTGGCCTTCCCCTCTGCTGGGTCATATAAAGTTTACAAGACCAAGGGGCCTCTCTTCCCAATGATGGCTGATTAGGCCATCTTCAGCTACATATGCAGCTAGAGACTCGAGCTCTAGGTATGTTTGCTCTTAATCGAGATAGCCACAGGAATATGACATTACTTGCCCCTTCTTTGCACCTCATGCATAGGACCCAAATCAATGCCAATCTCGAAAGACTGAGTTGTAATTTAAAATACACCTGGATTCAGCAGTATTGATTGCCTTCATGGTCTCAAGTATGTAGCTAAAAGTTCTGACTCGGTTCTTCTGTGTGTGAAGTATGGAAAGCATTGGGCTCTTGCATATTGTCATAAAGATTCATTTAAAAATATACATGCAATAGTCCTTCCAATCCCACTGGTCCTCACCTCCTTGGAGGAACACATGCTTGATGGTATAACTATTTTTAATATTATTGAAATGTTAGCAGTCACCCAGCATCCCCTTTAATTTGTAGAAATTAAATTCAATGTAAATAAAAATGTCCTGACTAAACCAAGCAACCCTTCCCCAGATTAGAACAGAGATAAGAGAGTTTCTGTAAAGATGTACAATATATATCCTATCTTATATAATTCTTATCTGATTTGTGACATTGCTTTATGATTTCCCTATAATGACCCCATGTTGTTCATAACTCTTCTAGTATATTATCAATGGAAAAAAAACAAAAGGAAAGCAAGCAGAATTCATTAGTGTCATATCCATCTAGTAGCTAATGAAATCAACTTTTGGACTACAGGGTTATTCTATAGGATAGAGAAGATCATTCTGTCCTGCTTTGCTGGCAAGTCTGCAGCCAGTCCACATAGTCCATGCAGCCAGTACACATAGACCATGCGTTTTCTCCATGTTTATGCAGTTATTCATATAGCAAACTCCTGAAACATTGTTCTTTCTTTCTCACACCAATATGTGCTCTCCTTTCTTCATATTCCCAGGCCAAGAGCTCAAAATGTGCCCAGAAACACAGTGACTTCATTTAACTAAAATGCCTAACAAAGATATTTTAAGTGAACAGGAAATGAATCCTCTAAGGCAGATGTTTAAGTTGTGGAATTAAATTTTTCTTTTACTGCTTTCTTTTTTGTTAATTTATTTATTATTATTTTCTTTATTTACATTTCAAATTTTATCCCAAAAGTTCCCTATACCCCACCCCCACCCCTGCTCCCCTACCCACCCACTCCCACTACTTGGCCCTGGCCTTCCCCTGTGCTGGGTCATATAAAGTTTACAAGACCAAGGGGCCTCTCTTCTCAATGATGGCTGATTAGGCCATCTTCTGCTACATATGCAGCTAGAGACTCGAGCTCAGAGGGTACTGGTTAGTTCATATTGTTGTTGCACCTACAGGGTTGCAGCACCCTACAACTCCTTGGGTACTTTCTCTAGCTCCTCATTGGGGGCCCCGTGTTCCATCCAATAGCTGACTGTGAGCATCCACTTCTGTGTTTGCCAGGCATTGGCATAGACTCACAGGTGGATACTAAAACCTGGCATCACATTAAAATATGTAGTTTATTAAAATAAAATACATTTAATACATACACACATGTATCCTCATACATATGTAGTGTTATTTTATTAGACTATGTGTGGTAGTGGGGGGTTAATGACAGTGTCTTATACATGGTGAACTAGCGTTTCAGCTCTGTGCCACAGGGCTAGTCAGAACTGGGTTTTTATTTCTAATAAGTACATTCTATATTCCTCATTTGTGGCCTTTTCTTCTCTCTATATATTCCTAAGGACAATATTTTCGAGTAGCAATTTTTAAAATTGCTTTTCCTGAACTGAAATATTTCTTAGAAAATGGGTTTAATTTTATTATATTTTAATACACACTTGAGAAATGGTAATTTACACCAATCCAAACGTATAAAAAGGAGAGTAATCACATTTACAACTTTATCAACAAGTCCTTCCCTTTTTTTTGAAAATGTGAAATCCAATGAAATATGACTGAGAAGGATACCATGAACAAAAAAACTTTGGCAATCAGAATCCTATGGTTCTACAGAAATTCACAATTGATACTTACTATGTCTCCTCAGTCTAGATATTTTTTTATTCCCAGAATGTGACATATACATGCTAACGCAAAACATACCCTGTAGTTTGCTCCAAATGTCAATCAACACACAATTTTGTGTTGTAATTTATTCATTATGGCTTTAAGATTAGTCATGAACCAGAGTGTCTGTTTAGTCTTACTGCTACCTGCTAACACAGTCGGCTCTGTCTGGATCCATTTACTTCAGCTGAGGATGTTGTCAGTCTTTCATGAATGAGATCTGTTCTGAAGCAGTCTTTGAAAATTTTGTTCAAAGAGCGTCAATGAAAGTGAAGTATTTGCTTTTTTTGACTTTTAGAAATAGCTGATAGGGGAAATGCAGTGCCCGTGCACTACATCTGAGACACGTTTCCTAAAGCACAACCCATTCACCACTTACCGCAGGATGCCACTTCATCTGTCTGGTCACCACAGTCATCCTCTCGGTCACATAGCCATGCTGTGGGAATGCAGCGCCCATTTCCACAAGAAAATTGGTCAGCCTGGCAGGTCCTGGCTGCAAAGATCCATTTATATGCAAAGAATCAATTCCCAGAATCTGAGTAATGTCACATGCAATATCAGTTTTACAATAAAGGTTATGTTTATGTTAGCTCATTTTTAAGTTTTGATATTTTAATTTAATTATATCTCTCCCTCCCCATTCCATCCTCCAAACCTCTCATACTTACTCCCTCCCACTCTCCTTCAAAGCCATGGCTTCTTTAAAAAAAAAAAAAAANATATATATATATATATATATATATTATATATATATTTACTTTTATATATACTTTTATATTTACTTACTTTTATATATACTTTCATATTTACTTACTTTTATATATACTTTTATATTTACATATATATATGTATATATATATATATTTACTTTTTAAAGTAAATTTTTAGTTAAGGTTTTGTAACACTAGGCACTTCTTTGCTCTAAAATGCAAACATGTTCCCTTTTAGTGAAAATAGCCACGAGAATAGTTAATATTTCTGGAAAACTTCCTCAAATGAAGAAAACCCATTATTTTAAAAATTAAAAAATTCTCCAAACATACGATTATAAAATTTTATTGAATTAAATTTCACCCAACATGGTATTAAAAAAAATTATGTCTAGCATTTGCTTCCGAACTAAGAAACTGTTTTCCTGTAATGCCATGAGAAGCTGTGAGCATACCTCAAGATACCAAGGTTCTAATCCTGGCTCAGAGTTGTTCTTTTCATCTAACAAGTCCTAGGTGTACTTAACTCTTCATTGCTAGTGAACTCTCTATGTGAAGTGGGAATACAGAAACATTTCCTAAAACATATATTTGGCCTAAGACTTTATATGTACTGTGTGTATGGCTGTATAAATTGATGCATCACTTCTTTGATTGCTATGCTCAAAACTTTGCCTGAGCTTTTCTAAAGGTGCTGTGTACTAGTTACTTCTAATATTTAATTGTCATTTTTTTCCCTTGGAAACAGAAATGTGCATTGAGTAGGATTAGCCCACTCGTCATGTCTTCCCAATTGAAAAAGGAACAAAACAGTGGGATACGTTGGTGATGTTTGAAGGCAGTGAGAGACTGCTTAGGTTCTGAGCTTCCTTACAAGAGAAAACAGCCTGACATAGTGACAAATTTCTTCTTCTCTAAGTGAAACATAAGGTTGGTTTGATTTGGTTGTTTAAATAATTTAACTTGATTTCTAATGATAACTTACATAGAAGTAATTTGAAATGTCTTTATAAAGGGAGAGAGAGAGAGAGAGAGAGAGAGAGAGAGAGAGAGAGAGAGAGAGAGAGAGAGAGAGAGAGAGAGAGTTGTGACCAGTATTAGTGAATATTTTGAAAATTATTCAAAATTGAGATTTTACTTTTTGGATACCATAGACTGGAGGTACTTTTCCTATAATCATAGAACCTACAGTTACATTATTTAGAAATGTTATCACAATGTGTATTTTGCTGTACAGATAAGGCCTTAAAATCAAATACTTTATATAATACCTATTTCCATTTTCGAAACTGATTACTTGTGTTTAATTAACACATTTTAAGTATTCTAATAAACGTATGAAGTTCTGAAGTTTTCATTGTTTAATTTTAAATAACATTAAATATTTCTAATTGCCATTTTAATTGGTTTACTTTACCAATTTTCTTTGCAATTATCCTAAGATGCAAAATAAACTCGAGGAAGGTCTTGGCTAATTTTACATGATTGTGCCGATCTTTTATGAAACATCAGAAACAATGCAAAAGCATCCACCCAGTTGTGGGCTTTGGTTCACTGGACAAAGAAGGCTAGGAATGTGAAGGAGATGAACAATTTCCCCTTCATCTCGGTATTGATTCTGTGGTTACAGGCAATTATTTTCACCTTTCACATGTTAAGAGAAATTTGACAAATGTTCTTGTTTTCCACTGTTCTTTCTTTCTCCCCAATCTTTTCGCTCCCCTTTTTCTTGTCTTTAGTTTCTTCCTTTTTTCTTCATCTATTCTTTCTCTGTAACTTTCCCTTCCACCTTCCTTCCTTTTGTATATTATTCTTTATTGATTTTAAGGGAAACCATTATCAGATAGTTTATCTCCATTTAATTCCAAATTTCTATAATATAATATATTAAATTTATGTAATCTACTGTTCTTTAACATTATATTCTTGTTAATACAGTCTTTCCTATCAATCTCTCTATTGATTCTAGCAGAGATTTCTTAGATGGGTTGCTCGTGTTAGAGAGATAATTAAAAGAACTTCCCAGACTAATTCATATCGTATATGATTTACCATGGTGACAGCAGGGGCAAGTGTGTGTGCCCTTCATTATTGCAGTGAAATTGCAGGAACTGCTGTAGTCCATGACTCAGAATTCACTACATAGTTATTGAAGATATTATGATGAGAAAGTGCTGGAATTCACTATCTTTTCTAATCATGGAGAAAAACAATTTTCTTTCTCTGCCTGAGAAATTTGAATGATTTCAGATGAGAAAGATATTTTATCCCTTAAGTCTCTAAGTTTAGCCTTCCAGACATAACCAGATCGACAGAATTAGCACTTTCAAATCAATGGACTCACTAAGAGACAACACAGGGTTTTCTTTTTTAGTTCTCTGCTGCATCAGATGTAATTAGTTTGTTGGTGATGTTAGACTAGTGGCCCTGAAGGACTCTAATTTTATGGCAAATGGTACCCTAAAGAGGAACTTAGTGCCTTTTTTCAAAATTGTTTATCTAGCAGTTGAATCGGAATTTCACTCTCACAGTATGAGTGTTTCGGCTCATCACTGCTTCCATGTAGCTGTTTGGAACCATGGAGTGTAAACACTAGGAGAAGTCTCTTCAAGCAAAGCAGTCAGAAACATCACCTTTGCTCCATTTGAATCAAAGCATTCTGTTCAGACAACACATACTGGCTTATTCCTGTAAGCCCAGAAGTGGTGCAGAGGAGGCAGGAAGATGATAAATTCAAGAGTTGTCTGACCTATGTTATAAAACCCCAATTCAAAAAACTAAGGGCTGGGCAGGTACCTCAGTGGTACAGCATTTAGACACCACATCGAAGACGTTGGGTATTTTCTCCGGCATTATAAGAGACGAGAGGGAAGTAACTCTTTTTTAGTTTATCTTGTAAAAGGTCTAATTTTATTATACCAGTTATTTTAATGTAATTATACCTTCACATTTAGTAGTGCACATTTAATCAAAATTGTTAGAGGATGTGAGGACAAGAATATTGTACAATATAATTATAGTTCACTGATGGAAGAAAATGTTGGCTTAAGATTGCCTAGGTGCAAGTGTAGGCATTAATAACATTAGCTAGAAGAAACTGATTTTAAAATCTAACTACCATCCATTTAGGCCTCTGAAAAATCTCTTAGAATTAGATAAAGGGAATTAGAGTTTTGAGGGACAACAGCTGCTTTTGTACAGCTGTGTCTGCTCCTCTTTTAACCCATGAATGTGCTACCGTTCTAGGTGTGCCTTCTCTAACTTGTTCCTAGTATTTAAGCCACCCCTGTCCCAACCCTATAAGGTGTCAGTTGGTAATTAGCACCTGGTGAAATGTTTTTTATCACAAAGAGAGGTTACCAACTATGATAAATGCATGTCGATGTCTGAAAGCCACATCTAATTTAGTTCTCCATGTTTGCCACAGAATTTTGCTTCACATTATTTAAGAAAAGTGAACTATAGGTTCACCTTAAGGACCATGGAGTCTTTCCCACACATTGGCCTTTCTTGCAAAGGCCTGACCCCTTACTTTCTTTTTACTTCTGGAAATATTTTGAAGTCTATACATGAATTTATTAGTGACATATAGAATTTACAGTTCATATATCTTGTAAACAATAATGTTTGTATTTTTAACTTTTATACAAGCTTTTAAAACTCATTTCTTTTGACATTTGAGTATGAGATCATTCATTGTTACTATATGTGAAAATATACAAATCTATCTAGTATCCTACTCATTTAAAATTGAGTTGGTTTGGGAGTATTTTAATTCTAGCTCTCAGATAAAGAACTTCTCAGGTTTTTCCAGGCCTGGGCATTAACTGCTGTGGAAAGTAGATGTATCAGAGTTAAACATTCATAAATTTTGAAACTTATTTATCAAATGGTTTTATAATATAAAAGTCAATTTATGCATTCAACAAGAATATATTGTCTCCTTTTCCCCAGTAATACCACCCAAACTTCTTTTTAATCAAATTATTTACTTCCTTTGTAAGATAATTTTATTATTACATATGGATTTTTCTTATACATTTGCAAGAGTTTAACAATGTGTCCTTCAAGAGCTCTACCCAAATACTTTCCTCTTGTTATGAGCCCCAGCTTTCCATTTCTGTGAGGAAACACCATGACCAAAAGCCACGTGATGAGGAAAGCATGTATTTCATATTGTAGCTCTCAGCTCATACTCCATCAGCAAGAGATGTAAGGACAGGAACACAAGGCAGAAGAAGCCTTGAGGACATAACTGAAGCAGAGGCCACACCTAGTGTGGAACACCGCTTAGTAGCATGCTTTCCATGTCCTGCTAAGGTTAATTTCTTATAACTTGCCATGACACCGTGAGCTATATTTTTTACCACATAAGAATATGCAAAACAGGTTTGTCCACAGGCCAATCTAGTGTAGACATTTTATCAACTGAGGCCCTTGCTTCTAACATGGCATGCACCCAGTCAACAAAAACCAGACAGAATAAACTCAGTGTGGTTCAACTTTAGATTTTGCATCGTGCGTGACAATGACTGGCTAATAGGTCTTAAAGTACTACATACGTTTGATCATTCTATAATCAATGCCATGATAAATATTTACTGATTCGTGTGGGGAGATCCTAAAGGAACACAATAGAAAATGGATCTCTAGACTGAGAAGATTCCCATTTAAATACAAACCATCCCATATAAACTGATTCGGAAGACCTTTTATGATAAAAAGAAAAATCCGTTTTGAGTCTTTTCACCTAAAATAGATCTTCACATATGCACTTATATTTTACAACCCAGGAGGGATAAGCCACTTGTCCAGGTATGGGATGTCATATAAACTGTTATTAATTTGGGTAAGATGAAATGGGTGTATATCGTATCTTAACCACACATTTCAGACATTTTAAAGAGCCATTTATTTTTCTCTTTATTTTTTATTTGAGTTTCAAGTTACCGTTCATAGATACTAATTGCTTAAAATATACTGACATGAATGTACTGACCTTTTAGTGAGGAGTACAACTCAAAACGGTATTTAGCATGTTGTGTTGTATTTCATAATGGACTATAGGAATCCAGAACTGCAGAACTAACACTAATCAGGATCATTTTGTCTGCTCTTTCATAGTAGAACTTTTATTTTACCACCGGTATTAGTTAACTGAATGCAAATGTTCTTATATAAATCATGTGGAAACAAGCAAAATTAGAAATTGCTATGAACAAGAAGGTGTGATACTATAAAATGCGTCTCTCCATTTTAAGGCAAAAATCTCTCCCTGTTTATGATCAGGATGTAATGAAGCACATTTTTTGAATTAAACCTTAATCTTAAAAGTTTAATATGTGCATTGATGTGCTGAAAAGCTTTATTACAAATTAAAGTCGCATTCAGTATGACTTTCCCAAAGTCAAGTTGGATGCACATAAAATTCGAGATAATATGGTATATAGTACAGTTTAGTCCAAAGGTTTAGGCAAGGTCTGCTAGATTTCATTTACAAAATAAAAGATCTTTAAAAAAGCCCTCAAGGTCTTGAGATATCTTTCTGTTTTAACACATAACCACATTACACCATACACACACACACACACACACACACACACACACACACACATTCATAATTTAAGAAATTCACTTCCTCTGAAATTTATAAAAGGGTTTAATCAAGGCTTAGTGTGGGTGTTTCTGTCCTGCTTAGAAAGGAGAACAAAATAATAACAGGAGGTAGAGGGAAGGGGAATGGGATCAGGTGTGGGAGGAGACAGGGAAATGTACAAAGGGTCAGGAAATTGAACAGAATTGTGTACCAGTGAGGGATGGGGAACTGAAGCCATCAGGAAATACCGGATACCAAGAAAGCAAGAGACTCCCAGGACCCAGTAGGACTGACATTAGCTGACATACCCAACAAAGGGGAGGGAGAATCTGTACAGACCATATCCAGACGATAGAGATGGCCCCTGGTTGAGAGATAGGAGCACCCACCCATCTCAAATATTTTTAATCCAGAATTTCTCCTGTCTAAAGGAAATAAAGGGACAAAAAGTGGAGCAGAGACTGAAGGAAAGGCCATCCAGAGACTGTCCTACCTGAGGTTCCATCCCACTTGTAGTCACCAAACTCAGACACTATTGCTGATGCCAAGAAGTAATTGCTGATAGGAGACTGATATAGCTGTCTCCTGAGAGGCTCTGCCAGAGCCTGGCCAATACAGATGCAGATGCTTGCAGCCAACCATGGGACTGAGCTCTGGGAACCCAATGGAGGAATTAGGGGAAGGATTGAAGGAGTTGAAGGGGATTGCAACCCCAGAGTAAGAATAGAAATATCAACCAACCAGACTCCCCAGATCTCCCAAGGACTAAGCCACCAACAAAGAGTACACATGGAGGGACCATGGCTCTAGCTGTATATGTAGTAGAGGATGGCCTTATATGGCATCAACGGGAGGGGAGGCTCTTGGTTCTGTGAAGGCTCAATGTCCCAGTGTACTGGAATGCTAGAGCAATGAGGCAGGAGTGGGGGAGTGGGGGGTTAGATCAGAGAGCAACCTCACAGAAGAAGGGGTGAGGGGGTGGGATAATGGGTTTGTAGAAGGGAAACTGGGAAGGGGGATAACGTTTGAAATATCAATAAATAAAATAAGCAATAAAAAAATAAAATAAAAAAGAGAATTAATGGTCCACAGATGGTCAGCAAATACTTCACCAAAAAGTAAAGTAAAGTAAAAAAGTCTGTTCATATGATGTCAATGCATGGTAAAAAGGGTTATTACTTTTGCTTTTATACTTACTCTTTTGTACATAGCAAGAAAATCTTGGAAAACAAATTTTAGCTATTCCAGTGTCTAACAGAGATTGTTAGAAACTAACAGCTAAAGACATATATTAAAAAGGTAGGACACAGAGGGACAAATTTTGCACGGGAAAGTCAATGCCAAAAAAGCAAGTAGGAACAAATTTCTCTGTATATGAGTTTACTTTGTTACAATAGGTTGTATTTATTTAGTAAGGCATATAATGGCTCAAAGAGAAGGAGATATTGTGAGGCTTGTACGCTTTAACATTACAGCATCATTCAATAATCAGTTTTCACCAATTATAGCATCGTGTATCACCACACACTAGCTTTTTCTCATCATTTGCAGAGCACTGGGCTGCTGCTAGCCAGTGTCATTTTTCAACATTTACCTAGTAATCATGACCTTTCCGGAACTCTTTTGTAAGCTGTACCACCAGCTGTATACTTATATGCAACGAGAAGCTGCCTAGGGAATCAATGATTGATTACAAAAGCATGGATTACATGGAATATAAATATGCCTAGTATTACTGGGACTTCATGCAGGGAAAAAAAAAAACCTGCCTCCTATAAATAATGTGCCATGAACAGAAAATTATTCACAAAGGTTTTCTGTAGCAGAAAAAAATTAAAAAAAAATGAGTATTTTCTCAGGAAAAAATAAATAGTTCTCCTTGTGATGTGGTCAGCAACAGAGCATGCTATTGAATACCTTCTACTGCCTAGAAAGGTAGAGCATGGACACACCTTACACGAGATGCTGATTCCCTTGCAGCCCACGTGTACCGATGAAGTGCCAAATTAATTTGGAAAGCAGAATCATGTTCACAGTTTAGTAAAACACCATTTGTATTCTGTCCTTTGTGACACCAAACCATGAATTCACTGACCATGGCAGTAATCGGACTGTCAATGCTAACAAAGTTCAAGTGGTTTATCAGCCTGACCTGTGTGTTAGCGCCACACATAGGGAGATGATTTGTCGCATATGTGTGCAGTCCTTTACCTGTGCAGGTTTGGTTAGACTCATCTTCATTGCTCCCACAATCATTTGCTCCATCACAAAGCCATCTCTTGGGGATACAACGATTATTCTGGCATTTAAATTGATCATCTGGACAGCTATGATTGACTGAAGGGGAGGAACACAGTTATAATTCATGTTATGAGTATTTTAATTATGGTAACAAAACTATTTCTTTAATTGCAATGTTATATTCTAATAAATGCTATAGCTTCTGGCATTAGTTTTGTAGGAAATGCTAATATTATAGCCTTTGTTAAAATATAACCTTATGTGAGAGAGAAATAAATTAAATATAAAATAAAATGAAATATATTCAATCGCCAGCTCCTACTCAAGATATCACTTAATTTGTTTCTTCTTTGTCACTTACCAAAACTGTCCACTTAACTCCAGAATCCTTGGATATTTGACATCAACCTCAAGGTTCAATATTCAGAAGGGCAATTATACCTCAAAATAATTATTCACATACACACACACACACACACACACACACACACACAGATAGGTATTTTTTCAAATATTTCTTAAATATTAAATACACTTAATTGTGTTCTAATCCAGTCATTATATTTTGAGATTTGAAGAGAAATAAAAGAAATAAAAATGTCTTGCTTATGACAAAGTTATAATAAAAACAAGATTCTATATAATTCAATAGCAAAGTATGCTTTCCAAATATAAATGAATAAACATTTAACAAAAGCTATATTGAAAATGAGAACAACTATCATAAACTGGTACATAGCTGAGTCTTAACCCTCAAGTATCTAATCATAATGGGGAGGCTCTATATATTAACTGTGTTTTTCAGTTTCCTAATATGTGCTTTTCCATAGTTTTTTCACAGTTTTGATGTTCCTTTATTTTTGTCTAAAGCAGGAATTGTACATTTTCTAAGAAAATATACTTTATGTAAGTTTGATTTAAAGTAAGAAACTTGTTTATTCCCATGTTGTTTCATATCAAATGTGTGCAATTAATATATGCACCCACAAAACACATGTTTTTAAGATATTCATGGAGACAGAGATGTTTCCATTCTTTATGAAAGTTTTTATTTAAGTGAAATGAAATTTTCTTTAAAAAAGAGAAAGTATGCATGTGTAGTGTGGTGGTTTGAATATGTTTGGTCCAGGAAGTGACACCGTTAGGAGGTGTGACCTTGTTAGAGTGGCATTGTGGAGGTGGGCTTTCAGACCCTCCTCCTAGCTGCCTGAGGATGGTATGTTTTCTTAGCAGCCTTATGATCAAAGTGTAGAACTCTCGGCATCTCCCAAGCCATGCCTTGGCCATGGTATCTCTTTGCAGCAGGAAAACCCAAGCTAAGACATGTATTGAGGTGGTTAAGGAGATGGGGAAGATCTGGGATGAGTTGAGGGAGGGAGAAAGTATGATTAAATAACATTGAATCAATTTACCTAATTTTTTGTTTTTTATTCATGATTAACATATTCTACATATTTCAGAGACTTCAAAAAGTATAGAAGCCCATGAAAACTAAATATCACACGAAGATCAATGCGTTAAAGGAGCAAGATTATGGATGTACACTGCAGTGAAGCTTCTTCTCA
Organism: Mus pahari; assembly: GCF_900095145.1. NCBI lineage: Eukaryota > Metazoa > Chordata > Mammalia > Rodentia > Muridae > Mus > Mus pahari. Next base: position 28,598,222 of record NC_034592.1, read on the forward strand.
AGGTCTTTTGTTGCCAGTTCTATAAGCTCATACCCTAACATGGCAGAAGCAGGGTGACTGTAAACTTTAGGCCCAAGTTTAAGATGCTGATCTATCTCCATTAAAGAAGAAAAAATAGTGGATCACAATTTTGTAGTTAGTGATGAGCTAATGAAATACTTGCAGTAAAGAGATCAAAGAAATAGTAGGTAGAAGATTGTGGGGTTAATATCTAGAATAACCCTCTTCAGTGGTTTGTATTTGCATTGTATTATTGACCTTAAAATGAAGAAATAAAATGTTGTTCAGAATAACTAGAGTGTTCAAAAAGAATGTTCTACAAGCAGGTAATCGCTGATGCTTGCTCTATACTTCCTGGCTTATATAGTCCTACTCCTCTACGTCCATACTTCTGTGGCAAAGATTCGTTTTTTGAGTAGAGACTGCAAACATGTAACCAACCAGATCTTCCAAGGAGGATATTGATATTTTGTTAGAGAAACCAGATGAATAAACATACTATTGCAATATAGAATAAGTACTACTATAATATAGGACTAAATAGAAGAAAGATGCTTAACTCTAACTGGATGTGCTAAGGTTTATTGATGACTACAAATAGTTCCAAAAGCGAGCAGTGAGAAACTATATTAAATTTCATAGACTACTGTCGGTTCATTATTACAGAAAAGGACAGTAAAAAGCATTTTTCTAAATGTCAACAAATAATTCAACTCATTAAGAACAAAGGTAAATAGATAGATGATGGAGTAGAAGTTAAACACTTGAGTATATAACTTTAAGCACCTCACAGGTCAGGTAACAGGTCCTGCAACTGCTACAATAAGGAGGACTTGATCCCATAAGAACTATTCTGGAAGCAGTGTTGAAAGGAAGAATAACAGAAGATTACAGAGGAGCACTTGTTGAGTGAATATAAGATAGAAGTTTATTTCAACCAGGAAAACAAGAGAAGCAGCAAAGATGAAGCTGAGTTAGGATGCCAGTCAAAGCCCATGGCTTCTGTGATAATACTGCAAAATACTGACTGAAGATGCCATCACAACAGTTAATGATACAAATTATTATGCCAATTATTCCTATAAAATAGCTGAGCTTCCTTAAGTTGACAAAAAAGAAACAAAGATACAGATAAAAGCATGGGACTGCTAACACGAGTTAAGTATTCAGGTGAATGATTTGTGCTCTGAACTAGTACAAGATTCCAAGGAGTAGAAGGAGCCAAATGTACTGAGCATCCATAAAACCCCGTGTGACCCTGTTATTAAAGAGAGGTGGGGCAGTCAAGTCAGGTACTACTTGACATGCTATGTGTGCACAACACTAGTTAATACAGTACTCATCCTTACAGAAAATGCTCTTGCAACTCCAAAATGTTCAAAATTGTGTCAATTTAGTATTTAACATTAGGAGTACATGCAGATGATAGTACAAATGAAAATTACAACATAAGGACAAATGAAATAGGACAAATGAAAATTAATTGAAGGCCCATGATTGGAATTCCAGAGAAAGTAGCAATGTGTCCATGCATTAATTACAGTTTATGTATTGAGAATAGCAGTTAGAAAAAAATTGAGGTGTGTATTCTTGTGGCTTTTTTTTTACTCGGAGCCCAATTGTTACATCATATGATTGAATAGACCAGTCTTGTGTAGTTTTAGAAAACTATTTCAAACTGTTATGTTTTAATTTCAAACAAATAAAAAGTGAACAGAGTTGAATGAATTATTTCAGTCACACTAAGCTGCAAGAAGTTGCTACAAAAATATATCTCTTAATGTAACCTGTTTTCTTGTTTCTTGTTTCTGTAACCATTTCACTAATCAAATGTAATCTCAGAATAGTATTGCATATGCTTTCCAAAAGTGCCTTATATCTTAACATGTGAGAAGTGCCCTTATTTTCTTCAGGAACATGAACAACAAATCCTGTTCCTGCTAACAACAAATGCTGAGTGGAAGCCTAGGCAGGCATACAAAAGCTTCCACTCTGGCTTCAGTATCCCATGTGTATTTCCAGCCTTGGCTTGAGCCCATCAATCTACCTAACACTGCTGTCCAAATCTATGCCTATTGCTTGAATTTTTTTTTAAGACATTGTTGCCAAAGAGCAATGGAGTGAAATGTGACATGTGTACCCAAAATTCTGTCTCACAGGGAGTTAACTTGACTTTCATGTCTGTACAAGCAAAGGTCCCAAAGTGTCCTTTGGAGCAACATCATACTGTGGTTGATCAGTCAAAAAACAGACATAGGAAGGATGGGGAGAGAGGAGGAAAGCAGACCTTGTCTTCGATGCAAAGGAGGTTTTGTATACTTTAACATTAAGAAAGGGGCACTAGGAAAGAGAGTTTAGTGAATTTACACCAGGCATAATTTCAGCTATGTTGTAGGCTACTTTTGGTAATGCACACACTCACTCAGGAACCTAGAATTTGAGGTTATTTGAGGAGGAACATACAGCATGTGACAGAGTCCTCATCACTCCCATCTAGGCAGTCATCGTCACCGTCACATTTCCATCGTGCTTGGATACAGTGTTTGTTCTTGCAGCGAAACTCTCCAGGTTTACATATGTGAAACCTTATTTCTTCAGGATTAACTAAAGTTGGAAAACAAACAAACAATCAAAAAAAAACCAAGATGTATGCATATTACTAAGTCCTTACATTTCTTGAGCTATGACTCATGGGGCATTTCAGTTGCTTTAGAACCCCACAGGAATGAGGTCATACAGTATTTCTCTTTGCATTTTTTCTGGCTTATTTACCCACAATGCTCTCCATACTCATCTAAGTATTAAGATTTCAATCACATTAAAAGGTCAGTGTGCACATGTACACATTCATACTAAACTCAATGCAGGGGTTTAGGTGGAGAGGGAATGAGGAAGGTGTTGGTCAAAGAGGCAAAATGGAAGAAATGTAAGATGAATTTGTCTACACATGTAACATTCAACATTAAGAATATATTATGCTGTAGTGTCTCATGCTGGAAATTGACAAACCGCTTGTAGGAGATCATAAAAACATAACAAAGAGAAGTGCTTGTATTATTAATCTCTTTGCTGACAGCTATCATTTCATGAGTATAATATAGTACATATTACATATATTAAGTTTGTACAATAAAAATGGAACCTGCATATTTAACACTAACATCTGAAGACCAGCCACATGCACAAAAAACTGATAAAAATTATTTTCACTGCATTAAATAAAGACTATTATGCTCTAATGCACAAAATTATTTAAATGGGAAATCTGTTATAATGACAAAATTCTTGTTTCTCTGTAGAAAATACATAAACAGCATTGTACTGATGGCCATCTGGGGAATGGAACATCTAGTTTTGATGGCAATAATTATTCTGCTATTTTTTTTAAAGGTTTCTTTTAATAAGTTGTCACTAAAGAAAAAGAGCAACACCATCTCACTTTCAATTGAGCATCTAGAGCCTTCATTGTTCATCTGGTTGTTGCTAAGCAAATCGCTTTAGTGTAAACAAATCTACTAAGAGGTAACCACAGAGAAAAATATTCAGGAATAAGACAAGGTGGGTGGCTCCACTTACTTTGCTAAACTGCATTATGCTAAGCTGAAATGGTCTATATCTGTGATCTGAGTGTTTGAAACTTCCATTGAGATTTGTCATAACCTGAAAGTTTTCCTATTCATCTGATCTCTTTAGGTGGATGAGATAGATACATAACAGGAAGGGATCCACAGCAAGGGCTGATTTATGTCTTGTGGTCAGAAAATGGTCTTGACTAACTCAAACAGGCTTCTTGCTGGGAAAATCTCAAATTTCTGTTTTAATGGCTTAAAACTTCATTTCTTATAAGTCCTGTGGGCTACTGAACTGACAGGAAACTTATACACACCTCACTCACAGTGGTATCCAGAGAACCTCCTGAGTCAAAGGTAGAGAACCTCTACCGCCCTGATCATAGCATTGCCTTGGTGTCTATTTCTCCCTTGCAGGAAAGAATTGAAAAGGGAGTGTGATTTTTGAACCATGCCTGCAGGAAACTGCTTCAGAGTGACACAGAAAGGCACAAAGTTTAGGGGTCTATAGAAATAGAAACAAAGTTACCACAATGGGCTGAGATTTTGTTTCAAGTCATACAGAATGACTGTAGTAGATGAAATATTCAGCTAGAACAAAGGTAGCCTTATGTTGCTCTGAACCTCTCAGTTATGCTAACTGTGGGCACCTTGACAGATAGGAACATTTCTTTTCTATTGTTTCCCAGGAACAAAACAATAAAGCAGCAATTTCTCTCTGATGCCATTTCTCTAAGATCTTTAAAATAAACATAAGCTATCATATAGCGGTAGCAGTTTGTAGTGTGAAATCAAAACAGGAAATAACAAAAACAAAACTACAAACACAATGGATCAACTTTACCATCTATAGTATTCTAACTCTTTATATTTCCTACTTCAGATAATGATCTTAAACTATTGCTAATATTCTATATGTATACTACACACTCTCCATATATATAAAGTATTCTCTCTCTCTCTCTCTCTCTCTCTCTCTCTCTCTCTCTCTCTCTCTCTCTCTC
>NC_034592.1:28602819-28606483 GCF_900095145.1 Mus pahari
TATATATATATATATATATATATATATATATATATATATATATCATACACACACACACACACACACACACAAAGTTTAATACTTCATTTTAAACTTTGTTCTGCAACTTTTTCCCATGGTGTACTCTATGTACCATAGATATGCTTTTTGTCTGGATTCGTTTCCCGAGTATGTGCAGGGTGGACAGAAATGCTGTATGTTTGTTAATATAACATTTAGTTAGTTAGTTAGTTAGTTAGTTCACTGGTTATTATTTTTAATTGAGGGTGTGTAGGTAATTATTTGAGGGAAATGTTGGGAAGAATTTCTAGCCCATTCTTTTTAGGATCTGGGTTTAAAGAAGTCATAGAATCACTCTATTTGTTTAAGAATCTACACACGGCCCATGATTGAGTTGAGAGGAAATGAGAGAGAGCCAGCATATGCATGGAGATCATACCACCTTCTGTGTCCTTTTGATGTATGGATCAGGTATCTTCAATTAGAATCCAGAAATCTCTTCAAAACCAACAATATAGGATAACTGAAATGAAACCCTGATTCTTTACTAGTCACTGCATAATGGCAATGGATTTTTAAAGATATTGCAAGTTTTTTTTTCTTTTCTTTTCATCTTTTGGAATGCCAGGTTAGCCCAGGACTACCATGTCGCTGTGTTCTAAGTATGGGGTTTGCGCTTGGCCTGCCTGGCATTTATGTAGGTTGTGAAGCTCAGAACTCTGGTCTTCACAGTTAATAGCAAGTATTTTACAATGAGCTTTCCCCTCACCTCTTAAATACTGAGCTTTGGTTTGCAAAAACCTTCAAGGTCTAAGGTTTTATTAGTCTATTCTACCACTAACTTGAACTTTACAGCAATTGTAACACACAGGAACAATGATACTTAGTGCAAACTGCTGCATTTATACAGGATCCATGCTGATGGAAGACAGGCTACTTTTCTATAAACAATGCTCATTATCAAGAAGACAAAAATTCATGTGATCACATGAACAAGAGACCCGCTTGGAATGTATGATTTGTTTGCCAGAACTGACTAAGCAACATGGAACTAGGCGACAGTACCATCTGTAACGTTCAAGGTGATAACCTCTATACCAGATCACTTTTGAGAGAACAATGAGAGGAAGAAAACATTGAGCATAATAAAAAAGAGCAATGGCTCATCCTAAACTATCAAACAAACCAAAACAAAACTAAACTCAGCATTCTTTCTACAGCTGGTTAAATTTCGATGAAGGATTTTCAAATTGAATATCCACCTTTAAGATTCATAAATATCAGGTCAGCATATATACAAAAACATAATACTTTAAAGAATCCAGGCTTAGAAGTTAATGCGTAGAAGAGTTTGTTGCCTGACTTCTTGGAATTTAATGAGTTGCTGTTGTTATACTGAGAGACTGTGTCTAGAATGTCTAGAAGCTATACTAATCCTTTAAGAAGACAGCCTCACTTCACATGAATCAGCAGTTGATTCTATTCTCTTACTTATCATGAGCATGGTTGATCTTGGGCAAATTTCAATTTCATAGATGCAAACATGGAGAGAGAAAAATGAACATTTACTGAAAGTTTCATGTGTCTTATTTTGATCCAGTGCTTAATGTGAATATGGATAGCACTTGGTTGTCTGAGCACAGCAATGCACCACTTCCAGAACCTTAGCAAGTGCTATAATTGTACACTTTGCTGAGTTATGCTTTAAACCATAAATTTGAAACCATACATAAAATGCATAATTCTGTTACTAGGACAACATGGTCTGAGCAATAAGAAACTGACAAAATAATAAACAATCCTTTAGTTTAACCAAGTTCAGAAATGACACAGCATGAATTATGACTTGCCTGGTGGAAAATGTCATTTTTCACACTTATTGTGAAAACTTGTTTGAGAAAAACAAAAACAAAAACAAAAACAAAAACAAAAACAAAAACAAAACAAAAGGTATGTCTGACTTCCCAGCATCAAGGATTCATTCTAGAGTTGTTTACTTAACTCTAGAAATATAATTGCTAGAAATAATACTCAGAACAAGATGTAATAAAGGAAAGCTATATTGTTTTATTTTTATTTAGTTTTATATATTCGCATATGCATTTTTAAATTAATGAGGGTACACAAATGTGTGTGTCTGCTCACGTGTGAGCATGCTCACACATGCACATGCCAGCACATGTCAAAGCTACAGAAGAAGGTAACAGATACTCTGCAGTTAGAATTGCATAAGCTTGTAAGCTCTGGAATAGCAGCAAGCACTATTGCTCAGCTCTTTCTCCAACTCTACATTTTGTATTTTTATCTCAGCTTAACAAAAATGTTTATTATAAATCTAGAATCCAGGAATGTGGACCAAAGGGAAACTTGATGTTGTAGCTAATTTGTTGTTGTTATATCACACTGTTAAGTGAGAGGAAAAAGTCAAAATTTCATCCTTGGCCTGTTTTCATTAGATCATAGAAATATAACCTTTTATTAGACAGAGTAGACTTCTGAGCAGCGTGCCTAAGTGGTATATAACCTCCTGTGAGTTTCTGTGCACAGAAGGTCATAAATAATCACTTGAATGGGACTTCTAAACTTTTTATTGCCTTAAACTTTTTTTTTTTTACTATACTTTAGATTGCGTATACCCTAGGATATGAAGCTTGCCACAGCAGAGCAGATAAATGGTTCCCCACAGAATAGCACTGTTTATCACACAGGGATATATCTGGTATTCCAAATTGTGGTAAGGATCACAGAGGAGCATCGACACATGATGGTGAATTGCTAGCCTCTGCATTACTGATATTTTGTAACCTGCAACTTGCCTTTCTGGGAATGAAAAATAGTGGAGAGACTGGCCTTTCCTTTCAAGTATCTGTGAAGGAGTTAAGGAAATATATTCTTATTTCAACTAAAACAGCCTAGGTAATTTATAAAATATAATTATCATTTTAAAACCTAAGTTGTTTGGGGGAATCATTTATAATCTTTTCAATTTACTATTTCACGATTCTCCCAAAATTATCAAGAAAAATATAAATGCACCCTGTAACTGATCAACTAAATTTTTCTGTGGTTTTCAGAGGAAGCAAATGCCAATTTGTTATGCTAACACAGATATCAATTCTAAGTCCTAAGAGGATTTGACCATGACAAACAACAGCCACAAGCACAAAGTATGGGATCTTCTTTCATTCTTGCTCTCCTCCAAATAAGACATTAGAATTCATTTCTTATCAATTATATGATATGCTAATGTTTTCTGCTGGGAGAATGCTCTTTGTCTGCCATTTTTTTAAGTTGCAATTTTATTAAGAAAAATAAATATCCCTTGTGTTTAATGTAGCTTGACTATTGATCTATTTGATGTCAATACAGTGAGAATAAATGAAGCCAGGATGACCATGTTGCATTGGTGCACTATCTTCCATTATTTTGTTTGTAAGACTCAGACTGCTTACTTAATTCAGTTGATGCAACACATATGTAAGTTATCCTGAACTAATCAGAAGCCTAAAGGAATCAACACCAAGACTGGTTAGTGGCATACTGATTTCTCACTTGTACTATGCTCTTTAAGAGCTCGAGTCTCTAGCTGCACATGTAGCAGAAGATGGCCTAATCGGCCATCATTGGGAAGAGAGGCCCCTTGGTCTTGTAAACTTTATATGAC
>NC_034592.1:28606503-28607795 GCF_900095145.1 Mus pahari
GGGGGGGTATAGGGAACTTTCGGGATAGCATTTGAAATGTAAATAAAGAAAATAATAAATAAATAAATAAATAAATAAATAAATAAATAGAATTTTTAAAGATGAGCTATAAAAAAAAAAAAGCTGACTTCATGTACCAGGTTTCTGAATATTAGTTCTTTTATCAGCACTTTGTGACTACCATATTCTTCACTATGAAGTATTATTTCTAATAACTATTACTTAGGATAATACCTAATAATTCATAAATTATTATCCCTAAATAAATAGGATTATGTATAAAATTGCTATTCATTTATATTATTAATACAACATAAATTTGTATTTGTATTATTTATATGAGTAAATAGGTAGTAATTTAAATTATATATGTGAAGACACATTGGAATCTTATAAGAAAGATGAGTCACCTTTTGTGCTTCAAAGAAACCCAGGAAGTTTGTATGTGGAGTCTTAAAATGGTAGCATTTTAACAGGTGTCCACAACAAATTTTGAAAGAACATGTTTACTAATTTGACATTTTTTAGTGTGAAAAGAATAAGTATATTTTGCTTTTATACTTTATTAAAATTGTGTTACCTCATCTGTGAACTACAGTTACTAGAATGAGACCAACACTAACTGAAAATATTCAAATTTTCCAGTATATTATCAAGTGATATTACTGGCAATGTCTGAAAATAATTATCAAGGCTGCAGATTTGCAATCAACATTGTGCACAATAAATTTCCCTTATAAGCCAAAATAACCTCTTTTTAATTTTTACAATGCTAGGCAATAATGCTTGTGGGGATCAACAGTAAACACTTTTACCTTTCTATTCTATGATCCCCATAGTTATGCTTGTATTCTGGAACATTTCTGGATTTAGTGTTCGGCTAAAGTTCTTTTCAGGATAGTTGTATCTCTAGTTTCAAGAATCTACAGAACATGCTGCATGATTGGTTGGTTCAGTATTTGTGGCAGAGTGTTGGGTCAATGTCCAGAGATACAGTTGAGACAGGTTTCCACTCACTATTACAGAAATAAATAACACTCAGACCTATTTATGGGCAGAGCCATTTCTGATACAGTGAATGTATCAACCAACAAAATTCTCTTTCTTATCATGATATTTAAACAGTTAATTTCAGTGATGTAAGTGCATAAATATCACTAACTATGAAGAAGTAAAGCTAGATAATGTGTAAGTAAATAAAGATAAACCACAGTCTGAGGTGCTAGTAGGATGGAGAAGAGGGTCATTTGTCATTCACTGGTTGACTCACAAAGCATTTCTTTTTTTTTTTT
>NC_034592.1:28608163-28642702 GCF_900095145.1 Mus pahari
AGGCTTGCTTTATGTGTAGCTAATACAACTAGTAACAACAATATGTGCTTTTCCTTATGCATATGTGCTTTCCAGTGATAATAGGTCTAGGAGAGAATGAAAAGCTTATTCATAAACCATTTCATATATTTTCTGTGATCCATAAGAATGTACATAAAACAACTTATATGTATAGGTATAACTTACTAGAATAATGATGAAAACACTGGCAAGTCGTTGCTCCTTATATTTATAGGATAATTGTAGCTTTTATATTTTCCTTAACTCAGTTCATATTTTTTTACCCGTGTCTTTTCTTTTATCGTATGAATCTATACTCATGTTCTTTTGGTTACTTTCTTCTACTCTACAATAATGTTATCTGTTAGTTTACCAATCTTTCCCACACTATACACATACAGATCTAACTCTAAAGTTATCCATAAGGTCTAGATTGACCATAGGAATGAAGAAAATAGGAAATATAGTTAGAAGGTAAATTACCCACATAACTATGATTCGCATAATGCAGATTAAGGATCTCATTAAAAACTTTCGAGCTAAAGTGAAATTTTGATGTTGTTAGTGTCTGATAAGTATACTCCCCCTGAATTCATTAAAAAAAATGTCTTAAGAGAACTTCTTGTGTTTAACATTTTATAAAAGTGACTGTTAATGATTCATTCAGGACATTCTCAAAGACTTAACTGGAAACTGAGAAAATCTGGTGATGCTCGGGTACTGAGGTAGGCCCTTAATGCTTGCAGGACAAACCACAAATCTGTATCTAGCAAAACTAAAACAGATGCATATTCAATGCTACCTTCCATCCTTGACAGAAAGGCTATTGATGGAGCGGAAGGGAAAGCAGATCTGGTGGGAGTTTAAAACAGTGTGTTTGTGTGTGTGTGTGTGTGTGTGTGTGTGTGTGTGTGTGTGTGTGTGCACGCTTATGCATGTGCCTGTGGGTGTGCATGCACATTTGTGAGTGTGCATGTGTATGTGTATTGTATTCTGTTTAAAATCTCAGAGTTCTTCATTTTTACGGACAGAAATTATGGCGATATAGTAGAAAAACAATGCTAAACTGATCCTTGTAAAAATATTATAAAAATATTATATTGATAAATGTGCTGATTAGGTATATATTATTTCCCAGAGATTAAGAAGAAAATTCAGGTTATCAAACCATGTGATGTGAGAGAATTTTATCTGTTGAAAACAATGCTTACTATCTGTCTGTGGGTAGATGTGTGAGGCGGCTGGGTAGACTCTTTTCAAATCTAGCAAGACAATGGTAGGCAAACATAGTACTCAGAACAAAGACAGAGAAACCATCCTCTAGTGACTCAGAAACACATGGTAATTTGTCTTCCCTGCAACCTTGAGAGGAGGTATTTTTAATCCTAGGAATAATGAACACTGTTTTGTGAAGTAAAGATTTTTGAAGAGAAATTTTGCTTAGTCAAGAATTCATATACTAAGGAATGTTTCTCTCACAAAAGGAAAAATGTGGGACATTTGTAAGACATTAGCATTCAGTTCTACATAGAGTATATCTAGAATGAACATATATATTCAGGTTTATACTTCCTCCTTGAAGATGTTTCTTTTTAAATATATCCCAATACTAGTGATGATTAATAAATAATGGACGACTGAAGGCTTGGATACTAAAAAAGACTATCAGTAGAACTGTACTATTCAATTAGAATCTAAAACATTAGCCGGGTGTGGTGGTGCACGCCTTTAATCCCAGCACTAGGGAGGCAGAGGCAGGTGGATTTCTGAGTTCGAGGCCAGCCTGGTCTACAGAGTGAGTTCTAGGACAGCCAGGTCTATACAGAGAAACCCTGTCTCAAAAAACAAGAACAACAACAACAAAAGAATCTAAAAAATTTTAATTTTAATTTTAATTAATTAGCTCCAAATATGGGGAATATATTAGATTGTAACATATATTACAATGCTGGGGATCAAGTAAAGGACTTCACACATTGCCTACCACTCTGCTACCTAGCTCTATCCTTGAAGCCCCCTCCAATCTTTATAACTAATTTGATATTTCAAAATAATGTCATTGGTTAGAAATACTTCATTGTAATATAAAAGGATGAAAGTAAAGGTGATAAAGAGAATAGCTGAAAGAAGCTAAAGTCTTCATTTCAAATAGTTGGAATTTAAGATAATAGTGACATTCAATATACTGACAAATTTTTTTAAAAAATTTCCTTATGGTAGGACTGGTAGTATTCCAAATAACTAAAGATAAAACACAAATTGAATGCAGACTATACAGAAAACTACAGAAGGAATTGGAAACAGTGAAAAAGTCACAAATATCTTTTACAATATACCATAAATGTCTCCAACTATCAAATATGAAATAGTGACTTAAAATTTAGTTCTTAAGGATCACATTAATGGTAAGTATTAAATTAAATAATAAGACATTTGCGCACATGTTAAACAAATATAAACCTAATGTAACAGATACTGAACTGTGAGCCATGGCTAAGAAACAGAAGTACAATGTAATAGAGAATGGAGCTCCAAAATGAAATAATTTTAGCTCTGACTTATGTAGGCCCAGAAATCTTCCCTCTTCAATCTGAACTGAATCATTAATTCCTGAGACTTAAGTCTGCATGTGCTCTGGACAGATTTCTCCTATCCGGGGTTTTCAGTTTGCACCTCCAAAGGTTTATCCATCTCTTTGAATATTAGTTAACTTCTTAATATAAGCCTATCACCTTTCTGCACACATATCCACATACATAAATACATACATACATACATACATACATACATACATACATACATACATACTATTCAATTACTTTCTCAGAATAACCTTGAGCCACAATGTGAAATTGAAACCCTGTAAGAAATTTTTACTTAGCTCTCATTACAAACATATTATCGTGGCAGTTATTGTGCTTAGGGGATACAATTTGAGGTAGGAAGAAGAAATTTCAGGATTCATCCTGGAATAATAAGCACAATAAATTGAATAATACGACAAAAACTAAGAAGAGTATCTTTAATCCAAGTTAATCAATCCAGTTGAATCATGGCTTTTATACCCTATAGATTCTTTAGAAGTCTCCTTTTGACATCCCTCCTTCTTCTTTACCTCCAAATACAGACATCTGAGCTGCCAATTCTTTTAAAATAGTTTTAAGACTCATAAGTGCACCACCTCCAATATGTTGTCAGCTGCAAGTACCAATTATGAGACTTAGTATGACAGGAAAAATTTACTCGTGTGGCATAGATGTACTGACGTTGTCTGCTGATCCATACACAGCAGGACTGTATGCTATGCAGCATGTTATCTTTAATTCTATGAATGGTAGAAATTGATTCACATAAGACAGTCTAGAATTATGCCTAAGCATTTATCCAGAAAATTCTTTCTAGATGCAATTTCAGTTCTGTTGTTGTTACATGTTTCTCATCTTCACTAACAGCCACATACACATTGAGTGTCAGAAAAAAGGAACTTACATGTGCAAGTAGTTCCATTTTCATCCAAATGTTGATTATCAGCACAGGCGCACACTCGGCCTGCTGGAATGGCCAGGCAGAGGGTGCCACAGCCACCATTGTTAATGCGGCACATATTGTCACCTGCAGGAAAAAAAAAAGAAAGGGAATTGTCACAAATCTGGTGTTTATGCAATGTCTAAAATATGGTTTCTTTTTAAGCTTATGGAGCCCAGGCTACATTTTAATGTTCTGTCCTTGGTTTTTTTGTCTACTATCCAACTGCTAAAATTACAGGCATATACTGCCATACCTAGCTTTCAGGAATATTTTTCTTTCACTGAAATATAAATGGGCATAAATATGTGAATGCAGATGTCATATATACAGCTCACCTTTGTGGTTATACTCAACATTGAACCTGAATAGATGTGGCTTTCAAAACCAGTTGAAAGTACATGTTGCTTTGGTACATAAGAGGAATATGTTGTTGAAAGTATATGTTGCTTTGGTACATAAGAGGAATATGTTGTTGACAGAGGACTATGTCCTCGGTAATAATTTTCTAGCGACCTGGAGCAGGGAGAAAGTTAGGTTTTTGGCTGTCAAGTACAGTTCCCCAGACTATGATTATAGCATGGTGGCCTGAGTACTTTGAAAAGTAAAACAGGTCTCTGAAAATGTAGGTGGAAGTCACCGTTGAGCAGGCAAGCATGTGGGATCTGATTTTTCTCTGGTAGGGTGAGTACGCTGCATGTTATTTTGCTGAGGATACCACAAAACATGGCAAATCGAGAAAATTCACAGCACATAAGGCAGAAGTGCTGGGCTAGAGACTTTGGGAATAGAGTCACTGATGGAGCACAGGAGATGACATTAATAAAGGAATTCATCAACATATGTCAGGAGCCCATGATAAATTCTAGAAAATAATCAAGGACAAATTTGAAGAGCCTTGAGATACGATTTTTATAAAAATGTAGTTAAAAAACCTGTAATAATCACAAATATTTATACAATCACAAATTTAATATAATTTACTCCTACTTGGACAATCAATCGAGGAAATGAATTAATCCAGGTGATATGGTTCTTGCCTGTAAATTTGAGTATCAGGGCAGTCTGAATAACAGAACAATTCCAAGGAGAACAAAAGCTAAAGAATAACAGTGTGGAAAGAAAGAGAAACAGACAGACAGAGGCAGGAGGGAGGCAGGAGGGAGGGATGGCGGAAGGGAGGAAGAAGGAGGAAAGAGAAGGGGAACTTTCTTTGCATCCATCTTTACAGAGAGAATTACTAAACCCCAGCTGCACATTGCCCATGCAATTATCAGATAATCTTACAGCACGCTTCAATTTTTAATATCATCAATAACTAAAATGTTTTATTATTTTAGGAGTGAAACACTAAAAAGACAGCCTTTAGTCACTTTGACCATAAATAATAAACAATTAAAGCATGATAGTTATTGTACAAATGTTAATATTGTAACTAGAGTTACAGACGGGGTTATCACACTGCACGCCAGAAGGGTTGTATTGCCATGGAGAGCACTGTAGGGAAGAGAAGCTCTTCACAGTGGTGCAGCGTACTATAAAATCCTACATATTATCTTACAAATCTCAGATCAGAGGAAATAAGCTAGAGTGTCTTATCAATTTATTTCATTTTCTGAGAAGTGCATTTAACTTTTTATATACATAAAATTATGGAGCCTATGTAAAGTTAAGGTAGCAAATCATACAAGCAATGAACTCAATTTCTAAACTCAGAGGATAATGAAAAATATCTCTTTTTTTCTAGTAGAGATTGTAGAAATGTTTTATGTAGCTTCCATGTATATATATATATATATATATATATATATATATATATATATATATTCCATGTTTATGGGATAAATATGTAAAACTTTACTGGACATTAGGGCACCCTTTCTGTGTTCACAACACGTGCATCACTAAATGTCATATGTAACATTTGATAGCATCCAGATTTTGTAAAACTGGGATGATTTTACAATACTTAGTGGTATACATAACTGAAACAGTAAGAAATAAGAAACTTGATTATAATGCATGTGGTTACATATTTTTAAAGATATATGCATAATATAGGAATGAATGGCATGACATTTATTTTCATTGAGTACAATTTTTCTATATTTTGAAATAAATCAACATTATTTAAAATTTAAAATATATTCCCCTTATTTGAATACAAGATTCTGAAAACAAAGAATTAGTATTTGCATTGACATAATAGAAATCCCAAACCTAAATTAACATGAAAAATTCACCTATCTCATTACAAGGGCCTAGACCTTTTTATAATTTAATGACCCAGTTTACTTTTCAATTCCATTTTAACAACATATTCCCATCAGAGCTTACGTGATAGTATGCTTTGAAATATATCATTTAAAAATATTTCTGAAAATTATTTGCATAATGTAATTATTTCCTTTTAATTGAATTATTTTCTTTATTTACCATGCCAAATGTTGCCTCGCTTCCCGGTCACCCCTCCCAGAATATTTCACCACATCCCCTCTCCCTTTTGCCTCTGAGAGGGTGGTCCCCTACCCACACACCCAGTGCCACCCACTGCCACCCACTCATCCTCTCTCTCCCCTCACACACCTGCCCAGCCCCAGCTCATCCCCAACCCCAGCTTCTTCTATCCCTGAGGCATCAAGTCTCTCCAGGATTAAGCTCAGCCTCTCCCACTGAGGCCAGACAAGGCTATCCTCTGCTACATTTGTGCTGAGGGCAATGGACCAGTCCACACATGATCTTTGGTCCATGTCTTAGTATCTGGGAGCTCTGAGGGATCTGAGTTAGACAATACTATTGTTTTTCCTGTGGGATAGCCAGCTCCTTCAGCTTCTTCAGTTCTTCCTCCAACTCTTCTCCAGGGGTCCCTATCTCAGTCAAATGCTTGGTTGCAAATATCTGCATCTGTCTCAGTCAGCTGCTGGTAGACCCTCTCACAGGATAGCTATGCTAGGCTTCTGTCTGCAAGTGCAACATGGTATCAGTATTAGCGTTAGGGTTTGGTGCCTACGCATGTGGTGTATCCCAGGTTGGGCCTGTCTCCAGATAGTCTTTTCTTCAGTCTCTGCTCCATTTTTATCCCTGCATTTTCTTTCTATCATACCTGAATTTGAAAGTACCTGTTCCATATTTGTAAAAAAGACCCATGTTTAGATTTTATTTTCATATGTAGTGGGGTGCTACTAAGTGAAAAGATATCCTGGACATTGTGTTTATTCCAAATATCAGATAAGAAGTGTCAGAGTGAGACTCAGGTGTCTCATTGATCATGCATTTAATATTTGAACATTTCAGAAAAGGCAACTAAACAGTCTGAAGAAATGACGAAATGATCTATAAATTTCATTTCCTTTAGCAATTATATTTTCATCCTTTCATGATTATCTTTAGCTTGATTTGAGGCTATTTTATATTCTCTGTCGCTCTGTCTCTGTCTCTCTGTCTCTCTGTCTCTCTGTCTGTGTGTGTGTGTGTGTGTGTGTGTGTGTGAGAGAGAGAGAGAGAGAGAGACAGAGGATACTAAGGTATTATGTAAAATGAAAAAATAAAATAAAAGGATCTAGATAAATTTTCTGAGTTTTCTATATGTTAATTTTATCATAATGGGGAATTTGGGAAGAGAAAAATGTGAATATGGCCAGGTTATAAACTACACACTTACACAATCCACAAAACAGTGTGACTGGCCCCTACATATACATATCAGATAGGCCCTGATACCTCTGGAATGATGGAGATATGACTAAAAGCCCTTGACTCCTAATATCTACACAAGAAGTCAAGTAGAACTTTATATTAAAACAATGTGAGTAAAAAACTTAGTGTTGCTATAACTACAATTTAAAAAAAAAAAAAAAAAAGAGTACCATCATACTTAATGGTGATTCTAATCCCAGTACTTTGCAGATTTAGGCAGGAAGATTAAGAGTTCAAAGTCAATCTCATGTATAGAGTGAGTTTAAGACCAAATGGGTTACAAGAAATCCTATCTCAAAATAAAGAACAAAAATTGTCAAACAAATGCAACAACAATTACTACTTTAGAAAGTAAGAAACAAATCACATGTTCTAGCCTGGTATAATGATTCATTCTTTTAATCACAGGCTTATGTTGGATTATGCAGAGCCCAGCTATATACTATATCTTAAAAAACAAAATGAAATAAAACAAGACAAAATAAAATAAAAAATCATCATTCCATCTTCTGACATCTCCCTCGGTTCGTTTTCTCAGTGACTTGAATTTCTTGTCATACAGGTCTTTGATTTAATTGGTTAGAGTTACACCTAGATATTTTACATTTTCATGGCTATTTTAAGAGTGTTGTTTCCCTAATTTCATTCTTGGCCTATTTTTCAATTGTATAGAGGAGGGCTACTGCCTTTCTTTAAGTTAATTTTGTGGTGGTGGCAAATGCCTTCTGGTATTTCCCCAAACATTACATTTGGGCCTTTTTTTTAGATTTATTCATTATCATATGTAAGTACACTGTAGCTATTTTCAGACACTCCAGAAGAGGACATCAGATCTCATTATGGATGGTTGTGAGCCACCATGTGGTTGCTGGGACTTGAACTCAGGACCTTCAGAAGAGCAGTCAGTACTCTTAACAGCTGAGCCATCTCTCCTGTCCCCTTTTAGTTAATTTTGAATCCAATCACTTTGCTGAGCATGTTAATCAGCTGTAGAAATTCTCTGGTAGAATTTTTGGGGTCATACCTTCAAAGTAGTGATACATTCATTTCTTCTTTTCCAATTTGTATCCCTTTGATCTCCTTTAGTTGTCTTATTGCTCTGACAAGAATTTATAGAACTATATTGAATAGATACAGAGAGAGTGAACAGTTTTGTCTTATCCCTGATTTTAATGGAATTGATTTAAGTTTCTTGCCTTTTAGCTTCATGTTGGTAATTGGCATGCTATATATTGTTTTTATTATGTTTGTGCATGCACATTGTATCCCTGATATCTCTAAGACTTTTTAACATGAAAAGGTGCTAGATTTTGTCAAAGAATGTTTGAGCTTCTAATGAGAAGATCATGCTTTTTTTTTTCTTTCAGATTGTTTATACGGTGGACTAGAACTCTCCAAAGCTCATGAATTGGTAGGATTAACATACTGAAAATGACCACCTTACCAAAAGCAATTTACAAATTCAATGCTATTCCTGTCAAAATTCCAAAAACATTATTTTACAGATCTTGACAGTGCAGTTCTCAAGTTCATATGGAAAACAACCAACCAATCAACCACAACAAAAGGATAGCTAAAATAGTCTTGTACAATGAAGAACTTCTGTAGGTATCACCATCCCTGATTTAATTATATAATGCAAAGAAATAGTAATAAAAACTGCATGATATTGGTATAGGAACAGACAGGTTGATCAATGGACTATAATTGAATACCCTGACATACCTAAGCACACTTGAATTTTGTCAATGAAGTTAAAGCCATAAAATGGAGAAAAAGAAGGCATCTCCAAAAAATGATGCTGGTCTAAATGGATTTCTGCATCTGGAAGAATACAAGTAGAACCATATCTCACCCTACATAAAATTCAAGTCTAAGTGGATCAAAGACCTCAACATAAAACCAGATATACTAAATTTAATAGAACAGAAAATGGGGAAGAGAGTTGAACTCCTTGGTTCAGAAGACAACTTTGTGAACAGAACACCAATGGCTCAGGCTTTAAGATCAACAATTGATAAATGGGACCTCATGAAGCTGAAAAGATTCTTTAAGATTAAAGATTCTGTTCATAGGAAAAAATGGTACCCTGCCACTGGGACACGATCTTAACCCACCCTACATCTGACAGAGGGCTAATATCCAAAATTCATTTAACAACTTAAGAAGCTAGATATCAACAACTCAAGTAACCCAATTAAAAAATTGGGTATAGAGCCAAACAAAGAATTATCAACAGAGGAATCTCCAATGGCCAAGAAACACATAAAGAAATGTTCAAAGTCCTTAGACAACAGGAAAAAAAAATGATAGTAACTCTGAGATTCATCTTACACTGGTTAGAATGCCTAAGGTCAAAAACTCAAGTGATAGCACATTCTGGTGAGGATGTGGAACAAGGGATCACTCCTCCATTGCTGGTGGGAGGGGAAACTTGTACAATCACTTTGGAAATCACTTTGGTGGTTTCTCAGAAAACTTGGAATAGTTATACCTTAGCATCTAGCTATACTACTCCTGGACATAACTCAAAAGATGCCCCACTATAACATACTTACACTTGCTCAACTATGTTGATAGCAACTTTATTTGTAGTAGGCAGAAACTGGAAATATCCTAGATGTCCCTCAACTAAAAAATAGGTTTAAAAAGGTGGTACATCTACACAATGGAATACTACTCAGCTATTAAAAATAAAGAAATCATAAATTTTGAAGGCAAATGGATGCAACTTGAGAATACCATCCTGAGCTGTGTAACCAATACTCAAAGGACATACATGGTATGTATGCACTTATTAGTTAATATTAGCTATAAAATACAGGTATCATGTACCTGTATACTACACAGACCCCAAAGATGCTAAACAAAAGGGAAGGCCCAAAAAAGGAACTTTTGATTTCATTTCAAAGGGGGAATAAAATAGTCATAAGAGGCAGAAGGAAGGAGGGAACTGGGAGTGAGGGGGGATGGGGAAGGGAATGGGTGGCTCAGAATCAGGTGTGGGTAATGACAGGAGAGATGGCTAGATGGCCATGAAAATTAATGGAAATTTGTAACTGACAGGAGTGAGGAAGTGAGAGATATCTCCTGGAAGAGTTAGAGACCTGGGGTAAGTATCCAAGAATCAAGGGGTGACCTTAGCTGTGATTCACTACTTTGGGAATAAGGAACCTGAAGTAGCCACCTTCCTTCTTAACCCAGGTAGAAACCCTAGATAGAGATACCAACACATCTACAAAAGTTTTGACCCCAAATTTATCCTGTCTACAAGAAATGCAGGTACAGGGGATTCACAAAGACTTGC
The DNA here is from genome assembly GCF_900095145.1 of Mus pahari. Taxonomy (NCBI): domain Eukaryota; kingdom Metazoa; phylum Chordata; class Mammalia; order Rodentia; family Muridae; genus Mus; species Mus pahari. The sequence continues at coordinate 28,618,692 of NC_034592.1, forward strand.
AGGAAGAGCTAAGCATTAAACATTCCAACTAGAGACCCACCCCATGGGAAAGCACTAATCCCCGACACTATTTTTTTTAGTATTTTATTATATAGTCTATTTATTTACATTTCAAATGTTATCCCCTTTCCATGTTTCCCCTCCCCAAGCCCCTCTCCCTGTTTCTATGAGGGTGTTCCCACCCTCTACACACTTCTGCCTCACTCTCCTAGCATTCCTCTACACTGGGGCATTTAGCCTTCACAGGCCCAGGTTTGTTATGCTTGCAGACAGTAGTCTAGCAAGGTTGCCCTTTGAAAGGCTCCATCCAGCAACTAACTCAGAGTGATGCAGAGAACCACAGCCAAACAGTGGACAGGGCCTTGGGACTCTTATGGGAGAGGTGGAGGAAGGATTAAGACTCCTGAAGGGAGTAGGAACTCCTCAGACAAACCAACAGAATCAACTGTCCTTGCCCCTTGAGACTGAATTACTGACCAACTAAGGAGCATACACAGGCTGAACCTATTCCCTACCCACATACATAGCAGATGTGCAGCTATGTGGGTCCTGAACAACTGGAGTGGAGGCTATCCCAAAAGCTATTGCCTGTCTGTGTTTTATGTTCTTCTATCTGGGCTGCCTTGTCTGTCCTCAATGGAAGACATTGTGCCCTTCCCTGAAGAGACATTAAGTACCAGAGTGGGGACATACCCAGAAGGGTCCTCTACCCTTTGAGAGGAGAAAGGGTGAGGAATGAAGAGAGGGCTTGTGAAAGAGGGTGATCTGGAGGCAGGGGAAGTGATTGAGATGTAAACTGAATAAATAAAATAAAATTGTAATAAATCAAAAGATGTCTGAGAGATGACTCAGAGGCTAAAGGTTTGGTTGTGCAAACATATAGACATGAGCTTGAGTACCCAATAACCACAAAAAATGTCAGTCTTGCGGTTTTTTATTCACACACTAAGGAAAGGCACAGAGGAAACTGCATCTTTGGAACCTTCTCTAGCAACTGACCTAGGATTTGGAACTGGAAAGCTACAGGTTCAGTGAAAAATCTCTATTTCAAAAAATATAGTAGAGAATAATGGGGAATACTTCCAAACATCTACCTCTAGTTTCCACATACTCAAGTGCCAGTGAGCACACCTGCACATAAACATATGACATATTCATACATACATACATACATACATACATACATACATACTACAAATACATAGACACTAATTACTGCTAAATTATATTTATTTATTAACCAAATACGTATAAATGTTACACTAAAATACAGTTTAAACCCACATATATGAGTGTGTGTGTGTGTGCGTGTTTGTGTGTGTGTGTGTTTGTGTGTGTGTGTGTGTGTGTGTGTGTGTGAGAAAGAGAGGGGGGAGCTTTATTCTTAGATTGACAAGGAGAGTGCAGAAGAGAAAGCAAGAAAGCCAGACAGATGTTGTCACACATGGATGGGAACAATTTAACATATCTTTTAACTCTAAGAATAAATTGTAATGACTACTCTTGAAGGGATTTAGTGATCTACTTAGTTACTGTATTTTACCTTTTAGATAAAGGCCAATATGGGGCTGAAGAGATTGATCAGCAAAGACCATAGGCTAGTTTTGCAGAAGATTCAGCTTTGATTCTCTGCACCCCCATAGTAGCCTAAAACCAATGGTAAGTCCAGTACCAGGAGATCTAATGTCCTTTTCTGCCCTCAAGCACCAGGTTTGAATTTAATAAGCAGTCGCCCATGCAAGCACAACATCCATACACATAATAAAACAATTTTTAAAGTCTTAATAAAAAGAATATTAGGACAAAAATATAACCAAATATATTCACTAATTATGCATTTTAAAACTTAAATATCATCTTATATTCAACTGTTGACAAGAACAAAACAAGAAAATTGGAGGAAAATTATACCATGGTAGGGTAAGCTGTTCTCATCTAAATATGTTAATTCTTTTTAATATCTTGATTTTCTTGTATTGATCAATATAATTAAAGGTGGAACACGATGTCTATATTCCTGAAGATTGTCTAAAATTTATAAATATTGACTTGAATCCAAGCAGTAACAACTAGGAATTCTTTCCATACTGTACTGTGTGTTCTAAGATTAGTATAATATGGAAAATTATTAGACGTAGGAAGATTAGGTAGAAAACAGAAATTAATTGATTGGGCTTGATATATTTTCTAAGTAACTCAGAACACAATCATTTCTAAATGAACATTAATGATGAGCTTAGTAATTAAGATCTCTTGTATTACCTGGGTGCGATGGTTTATAAATGGCCTTGGCCTAGGGAGTGGTACGATTAGAAGGTGTGGCTCTGTTGGAGTAGATGTGTCACTGTGGGTTTGGGCTATAAGACCCTCAATCCTAGCTGCCTGGAAGTAAATATTCTGCTAAAAGCCTTCAGATGAAGATGTAGAAATCTCAGCTCCCCCTGTACCATGCCTACCTGAATGGTGTTATGTCCTGCCTAGATGATAATGGACTGAACCTGTTAGCCAGCTCCAATTAAATGGTGTCCTTATAAGAGTTGCCTTGGCTATGGTGTCTGTTCACAGCAGTAAAACAATGAGTGAAAGAAAAACTTTTAAAAAATATATCTTAAGCTATTCGATGGAACACAGGGCCCCCAATGGAGGAGCTAGAGAAAATACCCAAGGAGCTGAAGGGGGCTGCAACCCTGTAGGTGCAACAACAATATGAACTAACCAGTACCCCCTGAGCTCATGTCTCTAGCTGTATATGTAGCAGAAGATGGCCTAATAGGCCATCATTGGGAAGAGAGGGCCCTTGATCTTGCAAACTTTATATGACCCAGCACAGGGGAAGGCCAGGACCAAGTAGTGGGAGTGGGTGGGTAGGGGAGCAGGGGCGGGGGGGATGGTTATAGGGAACTTTCGGGATAGCATTTGAAATGTAAATAAAGAAAATAATAATAATAATAAAAAGAAGTAGTACTCAATTTTAAATGAAAAAAAATATATATCTTTATCCAAAGGTAGTACAGATTAATTGTTTAGTAATGGTATTTTGCAAACACCAGATACATTCCACTGTTTAAGTCACATGGTTGGCTGCACATGACTTTGATAAATGATTCCTTTGAATATTTGCATGTACAGGGAGATTAATATTAAACTAGCATTTCCTGATTAAGATGATATAGGAGAATATTGTGAATTTCTCACACATACTAGGTCTTGGAAGATCTATTTTTAATGTAACAAATGATATTTTGATCCTCACAGAAATTTGTTGAAAGATATACTTCTGATCTACATGGAGTATTTCATGGTTCCAAAATTTGGAATAGATCAAAGGTCCATTTTATGGTGAACCAAAATATTTTTTTCGATAACACTTTGAATTTAATAACCAACTTCATAAAACAACAACAGGGTTAAAGTCTTTGTGGATTGCAAATATGAATTCTGGCAAAAGGGAGTTTAGAAATGGCACTTAGGAGTAATGGTTTCTAAAAAGGAGTTAGGGGCAATGGGCAGAGTAAGGGAGCTCTAGCCTCCTAAGAATAAAAGCCAGTGTTCCTTCTTGAGCTGAAGGTGTAGAGGGAGAAGGCAGGAGTAGGGAGGGTGGGGGAGGGAAAGGAGCATTCCCAGCATACTACAGCCAAACTAAATATATGCCAGTCAAGTTTCGGGAATGCTAGGAGAGAATTGCCCTTTCAAGCCATTTCCTCTGTCATTCATTTCTTGAACTTATACATTATACTCCAGATAATATCAGTGTTACTATTTTTAAAGACAGTTTAATTAATAATTAGCTATCAGTATTTAGCATTTTCTGCATATCATTTATCCATCGATATATAATTTTCAATAACGTAGGAAACCTGAGGTTCTAGAATGAGATGCTCTGTTTATGATAACTATCTTACTGCAGATACCTTCCAAAGCCTTGTTGCTACACAAATCTCTGCTAATAACATCTGTATCAGAAAATTAAGGATGCAATTTATTCATTCTAAATTCATTGGAACGTGTGGTCATTAAATATTTATTAGGATATATCTACATTAAAAAGGACTAGCAACTATTTAAAACCCATAAAACATCTACCATGTAGTTTACTAAGTTGTTTTCAGTGCTTAGTTAGGGGTCATGATAATTGTGGTGGTATAATAAATATTAATAACCCATGAAGATAAAATATAACAATATTATCTGATTTTAGTAAGAAGTGACTATTGGGGTAGGTTTTTCCACTTTATTATTACACATTCTTTAACTATGTGTGGAGCCTAATTAGGCAGTGCAGCAGCAGAATTGTCAATAAAATCTGTATGAGTAATTCATCTTTTTTTCTCAATTATTCAAGTCCTCCTTTCACTACTATTCTTTGACAACTTTTTAAATTACAAAGAACATTTCTGGAAAAAATAAATGGAAAAAAAAAAAAAAAAACACCTCGAGTTCTCTTGAACAAAATCCCCTGTGATCTTCACCTAGGCTAGTCTTGTAGGCAAATGTTTGGAACTAGAAAATATCATCCTGAGTGAAGTAATCCAGATCCCAAAAGACATGCATGGTATGTTTTCATTTGTAAGTGGATATTAGCCCTAAATTACCAGGTACCAATGCTACAGATCCAGAGAAGCCAAGGAAGAAGAAAAGCCCAAACAAGGATGCTTGAATCTCCCTTAGAAGTGCAAATAAAAGTCATAGGAGGCAAATGGAGGAAGGGAACTGGATGAGAGAGGGGATGGAGAAGGGAATGGTCATGGGGATCAGGTGTAGAGAGAGCAAGGAACAGAGACAGGGGACAAGGGTCAGCTCTTGGAATTGTCAGAGATCTGGGACTGGGGTGACGTGGGGTAGGGGAGAGACCCCAGGGAGTCTGCGGGGTAACTCTAGCTGAGACTCCTAATGGTGAAGGATATGGAGGCTAAAGTGGCCACTTCCTGTAGCCAGGCAGGACTCCCGCTGGGCAGATTATGGCAGCAACCAAACTATAAAACCTGCCTACAAGATGTGCAGGGACAATGATGGAGCAGAGACTGATGGAATGTCTAACCAATGGCTGGCTCCAAGTGAAACGTATCTCATGGACAAGAAACAATTTCTCATACTATTAATGATACTCTGTTATGCTTGCTGACAGACTCCTCACATAACTGTCTATAGGGTTAATGTGTCTTGTGTCAGCTCTGCCACAGCGGCTGCTCAGGGAGGCAGGACTTGGGAGTTTTGACTGTGCTTACCCCACACTGTTGCCAGGCTGGTGTCAGGCTATGGGGAAGCCTCAGCACAAGGCTTTCAGTCAGGGGTGGAGTGAGCAGTCTGAGGCACAGGACAGCTGGAGCTAACTTGAGGTCCCCTGGCCTGTAGGGAGGTCAGGACCATCTGTTTCTCAGGCTCTTGAACACTCAGGCACCACTGGATGCCACTGAGGAGCTGAGAAAAGAGCAGGGACCAGCGGGATAGATCTAGTCCAAGGCTGAGGAGGGGATAAGAGGGAAGAGCTCTAGCTGGTCCTTCAGGGAGAGCCTTTGGCTTGATGACTGCAGCGGGTTTGGGTTTGGGCTTGGTTTGGTGATGGCTGTGGCTGGGAGCTCAGGGAGGCCTCCTATGGAAGATTAGATGGAGGCTCTTTAGGAGAAAGCCTTCTCCATTGTTCTCCACAGCGAATTCTGATGAAAAGAGGCAGTCTATGGTTTTAAGACATTTATTGTCATGGTGGAATGTGGATCAGTAGAACCATGCCCTGCTTCTCAAGGTAGACCTGAGGTAAAATATCTTTTGTAGGGAGGAGTGTCTGGGAAGGAGAGATTATGGGCTAAGTTCTCCAGGCCTTAAGGTACCTCATTAAAACGGAGATCTGTCTTGAGGCTATGTGACCTGAGGTCACATCCTCTACCTGTGGAGGGACTTGGGCATTGTCCTTACATGACTGATAGCCACAAATCTATGGAGGGCTGTGGCCTCATCCCCGGAGCCTGGTTCCCTGGGGACAGAGGGAAACACCTTCTGTCCCTTTAGGGTCACTGGGATTTCTAGTCTTATGGCAAACAGAAACCAGACTGCCTTTCACGACCCTACAACTGTCCTCTGAGAGGGTCCACCCAGCAGCCAATCAAAAGCCAATGTAGAGACCTTCAACTAAACATTACACAGAACTAGCAGAGTCTTGTGGAAGAATTGCGGGAAGGACCGAGGGTCCCTGAAGAAGATAGGCACTCTACAGGAAGACCAAGAGAGTCAACTAACCTGGAACCTTGGGTGCTTCAGAGACTGAATCACCAACCAAAGAGCAAGCATGGGCTGGATCTAGCCCTCCCCCCCCCCGCCCCAACATATAAGTAGCAGATGTGCAGCTTGGTCTAAATGTGGGAGTAGAGACTGTCCCTGAATCTGTGGCCTGGCTATGGATCCTCTTTCCCTACCTGGGATATCTTTTCTAGGCTTGGTGGGAGAGGATGCATCTCGTTTTGCAGAGACTTTATGTGCTAGGGTAGGATGATACCTGGGAGGCTCCCCCTTCTTAGAGAAGAGAAGGAAGAAGTGGGAAAGGAGCAGTGGTATAGGGGAGCCAGGAGGAGAAAGGGATGGATAATGAGAAGTACAGTGAATGAATGAATGAATGAATAAATAAATAAATAAATAAATAAGTAAATGGGAAAATAAATATATCTTTTTATTAGCAAGCACAAAGATTTGAATGTTTCTAGAGTGAGCAGGCAATGTTCATCATAAAACTATCGACATTGTCAAAATGGAACTTGGTGCTGCTAGAGTGAAGCCTGTAAGATGTCGAAATTTTTGTTTTGAGTTTTTTAATACCTTGTTGTTTTCGTGGATCATAAATCTGAAGCCCAAACAGTGGTGCTCTTTCATGCCTCAGCAACGTCACCTCACTGGTTATCAAATCTAGTTGAAAAATTGAACCATTCATGTAATCTGTCCAGAATACATAATTCCCATGATGCGACAGTCCAAAAGGATGGTTCAGCTCTTTCCCACTGTAGACAACCTGGAAAATGTGAAATGAATGTAAACATACTAAAAAAATCAAGACTACATTTCCAAATATAACTATTTAAGTATATAATATTTGTAACTCTACCAGAGGACAACCTAACTACACTCTTAACTCATCATATTTTATCTGAGTAGATTTACCAAGGATATTTTTACACTAAGAGCTTAGTCTTCTCATTTTTTTTTGAAATTCTTCATGTGTTCAAATTTCTTTCATAAATGACACTGCAGAGATGTTGAAGAATAGAAATGTTAAAATGGCATCACTCAACTTTATTTCTCCCTCTGCGTGATATTTATTATTCTCTTGGGTGAAAGTTAACCTGAATATTATTACACACAATCACACACACACACACACACATACACATACAATCTCACACTTATATACACTTACACACACATGTTGCTCATCTAATAATCAAGTGAAATGAAATGTTTGAGTGGCTGTATGAATGGAGAAGACTTTTCTAGGTCAATTGTACCAATGAAAATTGATGAGATCTATGAAATAACAATAAAAGAGAAAAATGTTAATTTTACATAGATAAGATTTGCTAATGAGGTTTAATTTTGATTATATTGTATTATTATTCTATTTCTTTTCATTTGTTATTGACATGGAGAAATGAGAAGAACAGTCAAGTCATCTTGCACAGTGAATTGATAAATAGGAAATACACTAGAGACCCAACACATATCCTCTCTTCTTACATTGCATCACTTATAAAATCCTACTGCATCACTTATAAGATCATACCGGTATATGAAAGCAAATTTTTTCATCTCAATCAATCAATATTCGAATTTTAAGAAACTTATCTACATAGTTTAAGAATAAAAATTGAAAATGTGCTCATTTTAATAGAAACCTCCAGTTAAATTTATAATTAAAGATTGAGATACAGCAGAGCCTAAAATATGATGAGCATGAAATTATACACATTGTATGTACACACACATGCATACACTTTAGCACATACTCATGTATTTTAAATCTATTTATGTACATATATATTGTCTACACACTAACATTTTCAGAGGAAGTACAGATATTTAGTTAATAGTTGTGAAATATATGGCATAGAACATGCCAATCAAGTTTATTTATCTGGTGGAATTAGTTGATAACCAATGATTGAACCATTGAAAGTACAATTTATTTCTCAAAAAGAATTCTTAGTGAGTAGCATGACCCCACCACTCAAGACTCAGATCCAGAAGGGACCTTAGATCAAAGGACACATTTGGAAGTGTCTCATTTACCCTATCTTCACCTTTTACATAATAGTTGAAGTCATTCCATGGGGCTCTAGGTTGCTAGTGACTGAAGAGGAAGAAACAGGAGGATGATTTTATCACTAGGCCTGTGTCTTACTCTCAACTAAACACTTTTCAGCATTACCCCACAACGCCAGGCCCTTTTACAATGATTAAAGCAAAAACAGCAATAGGAAGAGCGTATCTCTTTGTACCAACTGCCTCGAAATTCAGCCCATTCCTGCAATGCATCTCGGGCTCAGTATCACAAAATTCTTTACTCAGAGGAATGCTGTATAATTACTTTGTCTAAATCTCAGCTGCAAATATTGAACATATTTAAATAGAGAGGGGTTGCTTGGTCACAGAAAATCCATCAATAATGTAGAAAGCCTGCATTGTAAAATCAGTCCTGCTACCAGGAGGGCTTCTTTTAAAAACCCCCACAAATCCTGGCACACTGCAGTGAGCTGGGCCTGGCCTCCCGGAGGCCAATGCCAGCTGCACAGCTTAATGCTCATTCTCCTTCAGCCACCCCACAGAGACTATTGGCAGCCACCTCAGAGGGGTAAAAATAAACTTGAAAGTATTTTTAACACAGCACAACAAGGCTCTGTGGAAGAAGAAGCCTGTGGGTTACAAACAGCAGCACTCGCCTCTTCTTACCTTTCTGTGGGTTCCATTCAAAAATACTTTCTCAATATGATCATAGTAGGCATCACACCAATATAATGTGCTGGTGTGAAAGTCCAGTGTTAAGCCATTTGGCCACAGCATCTTGGAAGTCACAAAAATCTGTCGATTCACACCATCCATCCAAGCTTTCTCGATCCTTCCCACGCTGTCATCTATTTTATCTTCCTTCCAGTCTGTCCAGTACATCCAACTAGGAAGTGAGAAACAAAGAGTTTATCTCCTTATCTCCGGTAGCCACCTAGAAGCACCCTCAGATTTGGTACTTCCATAAGTCAGTAGCTTGCAGATATGTTGTATATAAACTTTTCTTTCTGTAACAGTTAGCTCAGAGAAGCCAGGGGAGCCAAGGCCAGGAAACAACCTTATAGCTTCACTGCAGAAAACCTACTTCCAGCTACCATCCCCCAGGCTACCAAAAAAAGCTTACCACCAGCCACTAAGACTTGCCTAATACATTAATGAAAACCGTGGTAAGTACCAAACATTTATTTTCTTTGAACCCTGATTTTTTTTTAACGTAGCATTACTTTTAAATATTGTTCCATAAAATGCATTATTTGGCTCAGTGATTAAAAAGCTGGCAGCTGACATGAGAATCCAGAGCACAGTTAATGATCTACTCTAGAATTTATTTAATTTCAGGTGAATTAGTGTTTTTATTTTTAGATAGGCAACTGGATTGCCTTTATTCTAAAGGTCACCGTCATATTGGCTTTATTTAGCCAGATCCAATTCATCTTCCTGATGCAAATTATCTATGCTTTATTGCTGTTTATTATTATCCCAACTCCACAAAGGATGATTTAGCTGCACATAAGTTTAATAACAGCAGGTTGACTGACCTTGAGATTTTGAGCTTTTAATTTCTATCTCAAACAAAACAACTTCCTTTAGAAAAGGATCCGTGTAAGCTGTAACAGTGGGGGAGTGAGCCTGGAGCTAATGTTCCAATCCCCTCATGAATAAGGTTGAAACTCACTACATGTGTTGTTTAAGGGTCATGTGAAAGTTCCTGGGTTATTAATTAAACGGGGGTTTCATTTTGGCAGCCATACACAGCTCTGAAAAGGACCAATGATTATCTAAGCTGGAGGTCTTTCAAAAGCCCCCTGATGTCTTTCCCTCCGTTGTGGGAATAATTCTGACATAATTTGGGAAAATTCTGAATCCAGACTAAGAAGTTTAAAAATGTTCAAATTGATAAGTAGAAGTTGAAAATATATCCTCTACTATTTTATATCAATTAAGCTTTTATCAAATTTTCTTAACAGTTGACAATAAATTTTCATTGCCTGTTGAAATGGTGTATGAATCTGAAAGAAAGCCAGGATGGTATTTTACTGTGATCTATTCTGCATCCCCTACAAGGGCTTTTATCATTGTGACAACACAGGAATTGTCAAAAAAGAAACTGTAGTTTCTCTAACTACATGACAGCCACAAATGTTTAGTTTTATTTATATAAATCAGCTTCATAAAATGAACTACATGCTATTCCATCTCCAATGTCTTTTCCTAAAATCATTATATTCACTTAATTAAAGCAGTTTTATTCTTATTACTAAATTATACATTATTGAAACAGGAATATACTTTCCTCACAATTTTTTCTGTTGATTATGACATACACATTTTACTTTGTAGCTCCCTATCTGGAATCACAAAAATATGTTTATTGATATGCATGCATATGTATGCATACAAGCATACAAACATCACAGGCTTGAAATTCTAATAATGATGTTTATGTTTTTGCCGTTCTGTAGGGATTGAATGAAGCCAGCAGTCGGAAAAGTCATGAGTGAAGGTGTATTGTTGATAAGAAAACAAATAGGAGAAGGATTAAGGCCATGAACCCATGGGAAATTGGCAAAGCTTTTCCCCATATGCCTCAAAATTGGCCAAACCTTCTCTGGTCAATTACAAGTGCTTACAGACAACTGAACAGTGTGTACAAAAACTAGCCACTACAGCTTACTCAAAACCATGCTTACAGCCAGACACTTGTACCCAGAAAGACCTCCTACAGGGACTAGACAGTCCCTCACTGTGAGCTGTACCTAACACTCTGTGGTTCCAGTCACTGTGTGGCTTCATCAGAGCACACAGCCCACCTGCTCCCAGGTTTCTGTCTGGCATTCTTCATTTTTTCACCACCCAGTAAGTTTTCCCAGTGTAAGCCACATGGGTCTTGGCACTGTTAAAATGAAGAATTGTTGTGAACTGATCCAGTACCTAAGATTATTTTTTACAAAGACAAAATATCAAAAAAAAAAAAAGTATTTCTTTTTTATTACTTTTTTATTACTGCCTTCAAGGTCTACACACACACACACACACACACACACACACACACACACAATCTAGATTCCACGTATGAAAAATCATGTGATAGTTATCTTTCTGAGTTTGGCTTATTTTACTTAACATCATGAGTTTCCACTCATTTTTCTGGAAACCCCAACACCCCTCCCAACCAACCTCAGATGATGCCAATTTAGTAGAGACAGTGTATGTTTGAGTTAACTGTAAGTGTTATAATACTGAGAGGAAAGGCTTCCCCAATGGAAACGTACAGCTCTGAAGAAAAGGTATTCTGGCAGTCCCCATCCAAGAAATACTACAAAATTATAGTTTCCAACAAACCTCACACAAGAGATTAATTGGGAGGACCACAAATGGGTGGCTGCCTCTGCTGCTGACAGAAGCTGCAGAGAACTGAGCAGCAGGTAGCCTTTATCCAGCATTTCTTGGAGTGGGGTGAGGTTCCAGGGTCCAGACTTCCTGGGTGGAGATTTACAGCCAAGCCCAGGGATTGGTGGGTGTTCAAGCCCTGTTCCTTCCAGAGTTCTATCCTGTTGTCAAGCTGTCTCTTGGTTTAACCCTTCAGTGTTTCCTGCTGCCAGGACCAACACTCTGTCTTTATTACTCATGCTAAATTCAAAACAGCTTCAAATATTCAAATATGGTTTTTTATTCTGAAACCCTTAAAATGAATATGTTAACAAAATGAGTCAAAAGTCATTGTCACATTAACAATTGTCCTCAAGGCTACTATTTCCTAGGCCCCTGCTTTGCATTTCACTCTACTTTTGTTTTGTTATTAAAAAACTTAACATGCACATTAGGTTTCATTTTCAAACACAATTTGTTATTGTTAACCCTGCCTGAGTTTTTCTCCAACTGCTTTCTCCACTTCCATCATAGGATACCTGCCCCACATAACATCTTTTTGGTTTGTCACAGGTATTGTTTAGACCACCTTTCTTCAGTGCCCCTTTTTTTTTTCCTGCCATGGGCTTCATTTTAGAGTTCTAGCCTATACCTGCACATACCTCTACTCATGCGCATACATACATATATATACATAATGCAAGGGAACACATTTGAGAACAGAAAACACTTGTTTTTCTGAGTCACCTTAATGTATTTTCTAGATCTATTTTCCTGAAATTTTTAAATTTTATTCTTCTTTATCAGTAAATACAATTGAATTATGTCTGTATTTCATATTCATCATCTATTCTTATGTTGAGAGATATCTAGGCTGGTTCCATTTTGTAGCTGCTGAGAATATAGCAGCAGTGACACAGATGGCCCAGTATCTTTAATTCATTTGTAATCGTGCGACTGTGCATCATTCACATAGTCACAAGTTTCTGGAGGGCAATTATCCTCCATGTTTCTATTGATATGCATAAGTTGCATGGATTTTTAATTAAAGAAATAATTAATACTGTATTGGTCCTTTAATTGTCTGTTACTTTTGATGAAGTATATCTTTGCAATGAGTAATGAGTTCCCCCTATGTACTTCTAAAAGCTAGTGGTATTGGAAAGCAGAAGAAAACATAAAGTTCTTACTCTGGAAACAGTTACATAAAGTTCCAAATATTAGAATAAACTTTTGGGGGTAATGCTTCCTTTCATTACTAGACATTCTTTTTTAAACTCCAGATTTTGTTCCCCTCCTGGTCCACCCTCTGACTGTCCCATATCCCATACCTCCTCCCAGACCTCTTGTCTCCATGAGGATGTCCCCACCCCACCAGACCTCTAAACACCCTGGGGCCTCCAGTCTCTTGAAGGTTAGGTGCATCTTCTCTGACTAAACACAGACCCTGCAGTCCTCTGCTGTATGTGTGTTGGGGGCCTCATATCAGCTGGTGTATGCTGCCTGGTTGGTGTTCCAGTATCTGAAAGATCTTGAGGGTCCAGGTTAATTGAGACTGCTGGTCCTCCTACAGGGTCACCCTCCTCCTCAGCTTCTTCCATCTTTCCCCTAACCAGACATGTTTTTAATAACCACTTGACCAAATTGTTTCAGACTTCCATGTCTAGTCTCAATGCTTTCTGATCCAGTTTTCAGATAGAGCTAAGATTAGGCTCTTTAAAATGAAGGTGAACATGCTACCTCCAAAACTATCCTCACACTGAAAATAAAACACAAAGCTCTATTATGGTCTTCTTCTCTCTTGCCACTTCATCTGCACAAAGAAAATTTTGACTTAAGAAGATTTGGACAATATGAAATTGATATTTCAGTAATAGAACAGATAACTATGAAAGCCAAACACGAAAATGTCAGAACTAAAGTATAGTTAATTCTGTTGAAAATGCGTACAGTGATTCATCTACTCTCTGGGAAGATGTACTATGCTTGTATTTGAAGTTATTTTCAAATCATGCAGTTCTAAAAGTTGTACTTCAGTGATCTCAGCTTACAATGGACATCTCACATCCTATTCCTTTTTAATGTATGCTTTGGATCAAAAGAATATCCATTTGTGATCATATTTTCTTGGAATGGAAATACACATTCATACAGAAACCAGAAGCCAAAACTATGCAATCTATTCATTTAATGTTGAATTTCTGTTAGGAATTTTCACATTTCTTTAATATTTTATGAATGTTATTTTATGTTCATGCCATAGGACTAAAGGAAAAAATCAAATTATTCCATAAAATATTTCATTCTGACCATGTAGCATAAAACTATGAGGTCATATTCCCAGATGAAAATATAAATGAGCTTAAAACCACTATAGACTCATATAAAGGAATAGAATGGACTGAGTAAAAGACACTTTGCAGATAGACTGCCTGGGTTTAATATCTAACCATTCTGTTTGCAATTGAATTGAATGGGATCTATGATCACTTCAAGAAAAGAGAATAAGAACAGCAACCATTCAAAAGATTGCTGTGACTGTTACACACAGGGGTATAGTAACTACTTTAACAAAATGCATTGTTCACAGAAAATGTACAAAATAAATGTTAGTTCTCAATGCCTAAAATATGATGAGCTTAAAAGTTTAACCAATACAGTCATTGACTGAATGATTACATGTCCTGGTGTCAGGTTGTCTAAATAGTGCTTATCTCAAAATCTTTAAGTGACATATCCTCTATAGAAATAGAAAAACAATTGCTTATTTTACTTAATTCATTTTTCTGTTTTTATCTAACAGATTTTCTAGGATGGGAACTCACTGAGTAAATATCTCCTTTCATCTCCTATTCCCATATGAATTCACCAATTCACATGAATCTAAAGAAAATTTGCCTCGACTAATACATATAAACCAGGAACCATCAGAAGCAGGCTTACATACCCATTGACTGGATCTACCACAATTGCCCTTGGATGAGACATTGCTCCCTCCAGCAGAGTTTTCCGGCTCTGAGAAGCCTTTTCCAGCCTGGCCACATTAATGGTTTTTCTATGACCGTCATTGGTCCAATAAAGGTTGTTTCCAATCCAGTCCACTGCAATACCTTCTACATTATCCAGATCTATAGAAATGTAAAAGCAAGAAAGAAACTAAATATATATTAAATATTAAAACTCAAATAATTTCCACCACAACTGATGTATTTAATGAAGTTTCTCAAACACTGAAAGAATTGAAATGAAAAGAGAAAAACAGACAAAAACTATAATCCAAGAACTTTATCATATGATTTTCCATATAGCACATTTTATAGATTTTTTTCATTTTTATTTTAAATATTTTGTCATGCAAATGATAGACCCACTCCCATCATAGGGATTACAGTGTTAAACATGTTCACAAATTAATCATATGCTATTTTAATTGAAAACCAGAATGTTTTAACCAAGAAAATAGTCTACAGAATAATGTGAAATACAAATTACAAGACCATAAAAGCCTAAATATATACATGTATAGTTATGAACAGAAATTT
Source organism: Mus pahari (assembly GCF_900095145.1). Taxonomy (NCBI): domain Eukaryota; kingdom Metazoa; phylum Chordata; class Mammalia; order Rodentia; family Muridae; genus Mus; species Mus pahari. Next base: position 28,633,865 of record NC_034592.1, read on the forward strand.
GAAAGAACATCTACAATGCTTCTGTATTTTTGACCTTTTTTATTGAGAATTTCATATATTTTATATGCATTCTAGTGAAGGCTACCCCCCATCTCCTCCATTCAATTCCTCCACTATCCCTCCACCATTTTCCATTTTCAACTCACGTGGTCTCTCTCTTTTTAAAAACCCACTGAGTATGCTTGGCGCTGCCTGAATATGAATTTTAAGGACCCTCTGTAAGTTTCAGTATAGGAAGTACTGTATGAGAAATGCCCTTAAGAAATTTAAAGGTTGATCTAATCCAAAACTTCGGTTTTACAAAAAGGAAAGTTAACATTTCAAAGCAAACTTATGTGGTCATAGTTTACTATCCAAGATGCTTCAGAACATCAGAATAGCTTCACAGGTTAATTTTCCCTATGCTTAGGAGGATGTTTAATGCTGTCTATACTTTAATGATGTTTGATTTTTTTGTGCACTTGCCTATTCTAACATAGTGGAGAATAGCTATTTGTTCTTTGCTATTTATCATGATCCATGGATGAAATTTAGAATCACATTTTATTGGAAATCAATTTCAGGAAAAAAAAAGTCAAGGTGGAAAATCTTCTAATTTTTAAAATTTTTCTGTTGCTCCGTGACTTATAACTTATTTACTTTATCTCAAGGAATTTATAGTGTCACTATAACACTATAAATGGAAATTTCTTTTCTTGCACTGTAAATAAATCACCACAATGATCTATCTAAAGAGAGAAAGCAATAATAGTTCCTGCCGTGAGATTCTAAACCAGGGGTAAACAGCTCCTGTTCCTGTTCTGAGGTCATAAGCTGGGGTCAACCAAATGTGAGTTGGGCACAGAGATCATAATTGAAGTACTGCGGGAACTCTATCTGTCCTGCCTGAGATAGGGCAACGTCTTAGAGCATGTTAGCTATTATCAATTTATCATGTTGTAAAAAAAAAAAATGTGTATATTGATGGTCTAGGTGCCTTACATTCTTATCTTTTAAAACTCTTAACTTAGTAACATTTCCTTATGCTTTACCACTGGCCTTCTTCAACTGGAAATGCTATATATTACCACTCAGGATTACATACTGATGATAGTAAGATGGAATTGAATCCAAAGAAGCATAATTTGAAAGGAACTTCTGCCTAACTGTTTTGTTTTGGTTTTGGAAATTGAACTGTAACTTATAAGTGATTAGGTTTTGGGTGGTGAACCCCACTGTACCTTCCTGTCTAGCCCAAGAACTAAGGAAGCTTCTTGACTGCTCTTTTCTACAATGTCCTTATACTTACATATGAGCAGAAGGACAATGCTTAAATTAAAAGATGTTTTGAGGACTGAATGAGTACATGTGTGAAATTCTTTTTTATTTATTTGTTTATTCATTTTTCCATTTCTCTATTTTTTTATTTTTGGAGAATATACCTTAAAATAATGTCTAGTATGTCCTAAATTCTGTATAAATTATGTTTATTACTCATAGTTAATATGATATGCTTTCCTTTAGCTAACTAGCCTATTAAGATAGTAATGAGATCATAACCCACAACACCAAAAGAAGAACACTCCTCTATAAGAGGCCATGCTGGTATTAGGAATCATATGTCCACAACATCAGGAGAAGACTCCTGCCTCAGTAGAGGCCAAGCCAGAACTAGGAATCCCAGAGGCCACAAGAGTACCTGAACACCAAAGGCCATGCCAGTAACTAGAACCCCAGAGCTTCAGAGGCAACTCTAGCATGCTTAGGTCCCAGCGATAATAAAGACCACCAAAACAACTGCAGAAACATCCTTCTGGACCTGAAGAGTTGCTGGTCACCAGAATTATGGACTACTCAGTCAAGAACACCAGAGAGGAAGCAGAAACCAAGGGGAAAATATCTATCCAACATATACCAATCATAAATCATCATTTAAACACATAACTACCTCAGACCCAGGTGCCTAGAAGTCAGCACAAGAACACAATCAACAAGAGCCAGGGTAATCTGACACCATCAGAACCCACCTATCCTACCACAGCAAGCCCTGGATTTTCCAACATAGCTAAAGCACAAGAAAATAACCTTACAACTATTCTTAGTTTCAAGAAGATGATAGAGGCCTTTAAAAAAGGAACTGAATAAATCCCTTAAGAAACCCAGGAAAACACAACCAGGTGAAGGAAATGAATAAAACTGTGATAATGAAACTAGAGGCTTAAAATAAAACAAACAACCAAACCCAAACTGAGAGACTCCCCTCACCAACAGAAAGCAAGAGATAGAAAAAAAAAAATCTCAAACATTGAAATACAATAGAAGAAATCGAAACATCAGTCAAAAAATATTAAATATAAAAGTTCCTAACACAAACCATCTAAGAAATCTGGGACACTATGAAAGAACCAAACCTACGAATATTAGAAATAAGAGAAGGAAAAGCTCAAAGGCCCAGAAAATATTTTCAACAAAGCATAGAAACTAGTTTTTTCCTAACCTAAAGAAGGAGTACATGAAGCTTCCAGGACATTAAGTAGATTGGATCCAAAAAAGGAAGTCTCCCCAGTTACATAGTAATCAAAACACTAAATTTATAGACCAAAGAGAGAATACTAAAAGATACAAGGGAAACAGCCAAGTAACATGTAAACTGATACCAATTAACACTACCCTGCCTTCTCAATGGAGACTCTAAAAGTCAGAAGGGCCTGGACACATGTCTTAAAGATGCTAAACAGACGCCAGCCAAGGCTACCATACTCAGTAAAACCTTCAATCAGCATAGATAGAGAAGACAAGACATCCCATGAAAAGTCAAACAGAATCATTAGCTTTTCACAAATCCAACCCTACAGAAGGTACTAGACTAAAATCTACAACTGAAAGAGGTTTACTACATCTGTGAAAGCACAGGAAATAAATAATTTGACACGAGCAAACTAAAAGAACACACACACACTCACAAACTACAACTACCAACAACAAAGTAACAGGAATTAAGATTCATGAGTCATTGACATATCTTAATATTGGTGGACTCAAATCCTGCCCCCCAAAAGACCCAGAATAACACAGTGGATGCAAAACCAGGGTCAATCCTTCTGCTCTATACAAGAAACATGCCTTAACATCAAAAATAGATACTATCTCAGAGTAAAGGGTTGGAAAAATATTTTCCAATTGTGGTTGCTTGAATATGTTTGAGGTATAGCCTTGTTAGAGGAAGTGTGTCACTGTGGAGGCATGGCTTTGACATCTCATATATATGTTGAAATCTGGCCCGGGGGGGGGGGGGTCCAGACCATCCACCTGGCTGTCTTTGAACCATGATGTAAAACTTTCGACTCTTCTAGTGCCATATCTGATTGGAAAACTGCCATGCTTCCCACCACTGGTGATAATGGACTGAACCTCTGAAACTGTAATTTGGCCCCAATTAAATGTTTTTCTTGTTACCATGGTCATGTTGTCTCTTCACAGCAATGAAACCCCAAAACTGAAGTTGATACCAGGAACTAGGGTATTGATGTTACGGGCCTGACCATGCTTTTGTTTGGAAAAGTGTGCATTTGGGGATTTTGGATTAGGAAAGCAGTTTAATGATTAAATTGGGGCTTAATTGGCCATAGTAGTAGAAGCCTAGAAGACCCTTAGCCAGACTGGTTTTGTAAAATTGGTATTATGGATCATGTTTTAAAAACTAGGACTTTTGAGATGAATTTAAGGATATAGGCAAGAAAAATTATCTAAGAACCTATGTGAAGAAAATGAAAGCCATAATGTTCCTTTTGTAAGTTATTACTTTTTTATTTATCCATATGAGTGTTTTGCCTAAAATGTTGCATGTGCGTCATGTTAATGTTCAGGGCAACTAGAGATCAGAAGATAATGCCTGATTCCTTGAAAGGAGAATTTTGGATGGTAGTGAGTCATCATGTGGTTGCTGGAAATGGAACCAGAACTGCTACAAAAGCACTAAGTGCTCTTGTTCACAAAGCCAACTTTCCAGTTTCTAAGCTGCCTCTAAAAGGACAAGCTGGGATTTTCTCTTATTGGTCAAAAGCTTAAACATCAATTCATTCTTTCTCAACAAATGGGTATTGTTAAAGGAAGTACTTGCTGTTATATTTTCAATCCCTACTTCAATGAAATTATTAATTAGGAGATAAGGAGTATCCTATGGACATTTGAGTTTTGTATTCAAAAGTACCTAGATGGTGTGTACTTTATACCAACATGAATTCTCTGAACAGAACTACTTGATTTGTAATCAATGAAATTTCATGACATACAACTAACAAAAGAAAAAAAATGTAGTCTTTGTTCCAGTATACCTGTGACTAATTGAAATGTAAGAAAGTTATGTGGATGAAATATCTACCATAATAGATCCTTTTCTAGAATACTAGATAGAGCTCCAAGGGTCCACACTCTGAAGTCCATGTTCTATCCTTCCCAATGTTATCATTATTGTTAATATTGTACAAGTGATAGAAAGCAAAAACAGAACCCATTCTTCTACAATTGGGTCTAAAGCTTCTTCAGTTGTCACATAACATTCATTCTTATAAATAAAGAGGCAGCCATGTTTAGTATTCAATGCTCAGTAAAGAAGTTGGACATTATATACATAATTGATAAAATTTTACATATTATATATCTGCTCAAACTATTTAAAATTTCTATAGTATTAACATTTTTAATATTGACCTGAATGTTTTAGGAAGGCTCATATAAATGCCATTATGAAATACAGTGCTGTGTAGCTTGTCTGATTTATTTCAGGATAACTTTCTTCAGAATGGGCTATGTTTCACTGAGTTGGATAGTATAACATGCTCTAATAAGCAGACGTGAGGAATGAAGGAAGACACTCATACTTGTCATGTTTCTGGTATATATAAGCTTTTGAGTTTACCTAAGCCAGCTCAGTTCTGGTGGACTCTAAGCAGGTCTGTTGTATGCAACAGGGGTAGGGGGATAATTGTGAATTTTGCAATATTCTTTTCTATATAAAAATTCTTAGTGGAATATGTCAGAATAAAACATAATTCTGTGCTACAATTTTGATTTTCTTTCAGTGTTGCTATTTGGATGCTGTTGTGAGGTATTAAAAGAAAGTGAAAGTCTGTTAGACTTGTAGGAAGAAACCTTTGGAAAGTCATTACACTTAGATAAAGACATTAGGATGGAACCTCATAAGCAAATACACGTGGTTTCCTAAGGAGGAAGAGCAGAAAAGGAGTGTCTATGCTTATACACTTTTGTCTTTACATTGTTGATTCCCAGCCTCTCATTTTGGGACTTGACAAATCAGCAAGAAGGCTTTCAGTGGATATAGGTTCTTGATTTTAGAACTTCAGAATTTTAAGTTGAATCAACATATTTTGCGAAACTCGTATAAGCAGGTAATTGTGTTTTTAACAATGAAAGTTGACTCATAGAAAGTCTCATTCTGAGATATGAAGAAATGTGAGGGATACACGGGAAACACTATCCGAAGAACGGCTCAGCAGTTGCGTGTTAGAGTAATACGCAAGTAGCATAAACAAGTTGCTATGCAATTTCAAACACTAATTTAATTTTTGGACTTTAGTGGTTTTCTTTCATATAAATCTTCTATTGATGTGCACTGACATATCTTAAAGATTATTGAGTAGATATCTGTATTGTGATTCATTTTGTGTATCAACTTGACTCAACCACAGTATATAAATATACCATTATTTAGTTAAATATTGCCTTCATAGTAGTATTTAGATATATGCTATTTACATGCAAGTCTATAGAACTGAGTAAAACTGTTTAGCATCCATTATGTGCTTGTTCTCATAAAATGGATTGAAACCCTTAAGAAAAGAAGTTGAATTCTCCCGGGAAGTATGACTGTGCTTCCGGGCTGACTGTAGACACGAACTCTATTATGGACTCATATCTACCAGGCAAACCTTACCAGCCAGTCTCTACTATCATATGATCCATTTCCACAAAGTGGCTCTTTCTCCACATTTCTTTCATTTCTGTCTTGTTAGTTTGTTATTCTAGAGAGAGCAACATGCTCACCAAGTCTGTGATCAGAAAATGATTTCACTTATTATCTGGGCAGAAGAATGTACTTCCCACTCATTGTTTTCAGTTGGCACACCAAGAAGCATAGTTTACACAGAACAGTGTAGCTTCTAATTCAGTGACCCTCTAGAGATACCCAGTGCTTACAAATCTCTTTTTATGATAATTCACTTAGAACTTCTGGTCAACATCAGAGACCTGGTTGTAAATAAGGAGAAAGTCATTTCAATGAAGACCTTTTTATTACCCAATTTAGTCTTCTTACTAAGAGAGAGCAGAGTTAAAAACCTGTCACCTATTTAAATGCAAAACTCCAGAGCTATTTTTGGATATTCATTTTACTTTCATACCCAGATTATAATTTATAACAATATAATACTTTGGAGCCTTGCACATCAATAGGAAATTTCTTATTCTATCTCATATTAGATGGAAGAGGAAGATCTAGCAGTAGTCGCTACAACAATGATGTTTCATAGATAGACTTCCATATACATTTCCTAATATGGTTTAGGCTTTTATGCTTGGATATATAAATATTAAAAAATACAATCATGTCACTGTAACTAATAATTTTTATCTGAACTTTCAATGGATTAAAGAGGGAAAAATTCATTGTGTAGGATAGAGAATACAGGACACAATAGTATACTGTTCAGTAAACCATAGGTGCCATTATATTCTGCTTTTGATTACCAGCCAGAAACTGTAATATTCACGACATTTTATAATTACTATGACAAGGCAAACATATATTATTTTATATGTCCATGTAGCTAGTGATCTCCTAACTACCAAATTAAATTAAACCAAAGTATGCTTGTTTTAGAACCAAATAAATATTGAGAGAGAATGGGGACAGTCAAAGTGCACATGTAAGTTATGTGCAAATGTGACAGCAGAGGAAAAATCCTTTAGCAGTTCATCTTGCAAAAGCCTTTATAGGCACCTAATAAAAACATAGACTAACAACACTGTGTTCACAAATAGCCTTATAAAAAATAGGCAGTGAAATAGGGACAGAATTAATAACAAGATTAGAAAGCAGCTTACTATTAATTCTATATTTTAATGATGAAAACAGCTAAAGAACTGTATTATGCTATAACTTCCAGATTAAACGAGTAGGAACACAGGATGTGAATTAACCATTTACATAGTAGTCAATACAGAAAGCTTACACATGGGAATAATGTCCACTGTACCTCCTTCGCAAGTTTGAACACAGAATTGTAGAAGCAAAGGATACATAGAGGCAAAAGTCAACATTGAGATGAAAAAAAAATTAAGTTAAAATTTTAAGTTGGAAATATTTGGATTGAGAAATAAAAGGGCTTGAGTCTGGATCTGAGTTAACAAAACTGATGATATAAAAGGAAAGTCAGGGTTTGGAGTCAGTGTCCGTGGACGGGCTGGTTGTCTTCAAAGAAGTCCTGAAAGACAAACGTAAGGCAACATAGCCTTTCATATAGCCTTTCTCCTGGTGAAGACGATTAGAACACACTGAACTACCAGCAAGGGGGCTTATAAAAGGCACCCACTTATAGAAAGGAGACCACTAAGGCCATCATAAGACAAAGAGATGAAGAAAAACTAAAGACACTTTTAGAAAACTGCAATAAGAGTTAAACTATCTATACACAGGAAAGGGCCTATGATAAGCTACAAGCTGCTCATAGAAAAATTAAAACCAAGGATGCAACTAGCAGATCCAGCCAAGGGATGCCTATGAAGTCAGCCAAGGCAAACGTCCAGCAGATGGGTCACCAGATGACTCCAGAAATCAGACATACCAGGAGCTTCAAAGCATCCCCATTTCCCTTAATTGGACAAGCAATATATGAATAGTATATAATTGTCTCCCTGTTTCAACCAGAGGAACACGCATAGAATATGCAACCTCTCTTTCAGCTTAACATATATATATATAGTGAGTTAGCAAATCTCAGTAGAAATTACCTCAGTCTTTGGCAATTTTCCTCTCAAAGTCCCTTTCTATTACACCTGCCTGTATGAGAACACTGATTTATTTTTGCTTATGTAAAAGTCTGTCTACAATGAAACTCCTCTTTAAAGCCTACTCTTTGCTATCTATGAACTCATTGACCCAGTGGATATATTATGTAACCATGAGCATTTGCACTCCACTCCTGAGTTATGCCTGCTTAAGAAAGAAAGTGTGCACTGCAAACAAATGGCCCTTTAAGTTAGCCAAATATGACACATCACATTGATGATGGATGGCTTATAATCTATTGATTTATAGGTGACAAGCTCAGTATATATATATATATATATATATATATATAGTCTAATTTTATTTTATTTTATAATCTGCAGTGTGTGTGTGTGTGTGTGTGTGTGTGTGTGTGTGTACCATGTACACAGTGTTAGACAGCCTTGAACTGGAGTTATGGTAGCTTGTGAACTACCATGAGGGATGCTATGAGGGATGCTATTCATAGAGCCTGTGTTAACAGTAGTTAGTGATCTTAACTGCTAAGTCATATAGTTCTTCATCTCCTAAAAACTAACTGTGATGACAACTACCATTCCATTCTATTGCAGAGGACTTATGATAGCAAACAGATAAAGAATGAAGAGACAAGTGAGCTCATGAGTAAAATCAGTTTTCTTGGAGGAAAGAAAAGAAGCACAAGGTCATACAGTATTGTTTACTTGTTGGTATGCACCTAGACTAGTCCTACTTTGCAACTATAATGCCATACAATTAGAAAGTAAATACATTTTCTATTATGTAGCCAAATTCTTGGACAGAATAAATGATAA